>NC_066253.1:7957157-8257157 GCF_024542735.1 Bombus huntii | reverse complement strand
ATATTTGCGCATGCTTTTTAAGCAGGTTTAACGCTTAGTAGGATTTTTTTTTATTATTATTTATTTATTTGAATTTTACAATTTGTCCAGTAGGACATTTGGTAAAATATTATAGCGGTATACTAATATAACATGTGGGTGGCTACCCCCAGCGGGGTACCATCATCGTGTTTGTTAGGTTATATCCTTGTGAGGTCTGTTGGGTGTTTCCTTTTTAATCTTCTCAGTAGGATTTGTTTACGCAGGATTGTTTACGTGGTCAGGTGTCAGAGTTTTGTTCTATGCGACTTGTACGAGGTTCTTTTCGTTCTTGCAACAAGATATTCGCGCAAGGAGATATTTAGGCCGATTTTTTACCACAGCATTATTAAGTGCACTGTGTAATATGTAGAAGTAAAAAATATTTAAATAAATATTTAATGCATTTAAATAAAATACTGACAGAAAACATTAATATATCTGGCTCAAATTATTTACTTACTACTTTTTTTAACTACTCAAAATTTATAATTACACTTGTGTATTCTGCAGATCCAAGGATAGTCAGAATTGGAAACATTTATTGGACGTTAATTAACCTAATGCAATCCAAGTAAAATGCTATAATGTGTCTTTCCATTTGTGATATTCTTGGACTCGCATAATTCCTAATGTATATTGTAGTTAATTAAGTGACTAACAGTCAAACAATTTCAATCGAATGTACTAATATTTTGTGTAAATATTTTATTTTTATACAGAATATATTTTTAACTTTTTTAAAGATTTCACGCTGCACTTTATCAAGTATTATAGTTTTATTATCTTTATTTGTTTCGATATAGAAGAAAGATGTACAGTTATCAAGAAAAGTACTACGGGGTTCAAATTGCCTACGGGAACAGATAAAATTTTATGTACTGTATTATATCTTAATCTGCAATCACGTTTGAAAATTTTATGATAAATTGTACAACTTTGTGCAGGACATGGAAAATGTAAGACACAGACAACATTTGATATAAAAAAGATTAGACTATTTCTGCTATAGTATCGCGGACGAAGGTCTTAGGGGGGTGCCGTGCGAATTGTAAACGAGCGGTTACTGAGCGTGTGCATGACGGGGCTTAAACAAAAGATATAAGACAAAAGACAAAGGGTTACTAAGAGACATAAACGAATTAACGGCAGTATGAGTTGAGAAGTCAGAGAGTGCGGATTGTGTCACGACCGGCATACTTCAAATCCGACGGACTGACGATAGAGATAAAGATGTGGCGGCACTCGGCGACAATGTATATCGCTGAAGTGCCTAATGAACCATCAACATCCCAACGGTCCTTCCACCGAAGGTTCTAGAAGAAAGAGCACGTGGCAACGATCGCGGACGCCTAGCAAATGCATGGACGGTGGGGATGTTGAGAGATGACAAAAGAAAGTAATCGGATCCGATCGAAAGTAAAATCATAAGAGTCAGTCTTAAAAAGTCACGCCTAGAGTTCGGAAGTAGATTGTAAAGTGTATTGATGTTAGAAAAAAAATAAAGTTTTCTTTTTTTTATTTTTTACCTCAAATTCCTTTTTTATTTTGTTATTTTACGTGACAATTGCGTCGTCGAGATAGTGTTGTTAGCGTTGTTGAGAGAGAGTTGAATCTGTGTTGAAGAGAGTTGTAAATTAATTATAATACGTCGTCACGATTATTTCATGTTAAGTAACCATTGTTTTCTGTCTAATCCATTTATTATTAATAAACTAATATTATTATATTTACGATACTACACTACGATGACAGATTCGCAGTTTCTGAGACGCGGTTCTACGACTGAGACTTAAATGACTTATCTATAGTTAATTTCATTAGAGAGCTAATATTTTACGAAATTAGACACAAAAGAGAAAGAAGGAACAAAGGCACGCTTTGTTACCAAAGTCTGCGAGCAAAATATAGGATGAGATTCAAACGAATATTAAAATGAATTTTGTCATCTACAAACTTGAGCTTCAGGATACTCTTGTAATTTTGCCATCACAAAAAGATCGACGTTGTTCATGGTATATAAGAAGACGGAAAATCACGCTTCGCGGACGGAATAGACCGTACGCCGAAAGTCGCTAAATGTCAGTATAGCGAGATCAGGCTAGAGTATTTGAAGATACCATCGCTAGGTGGTTTTTTCAAGATGCCGATTCTTGCTGGGAAATTTAGGAGATAGAGATGTTATATTCGTAGACAAAGTTGAAATTTTTATCGCTTCTCGGCCTTATGGCTAAGATCAAAGTGTAATATCTGTTCTTATCAGCTTAATATCTGATACACTTCCCATTGGGAAGTCAGAATATTAAACTGATTTTTGGAATCTGACGGAGGATAGGAGCTTGCTTCACCTCTGTCGTGAGTCGACCTAGCTTTGCAGTACCGCTAGGATTGGCTCGATAATGCATATATATAAGCATATAACAGACGGCTTTTTAATTTATTATTAACATTATTTTGTGATTGGTGATAACTGAATACTATATCACTGCGACTTTATTGGATCTGAATATTGCTTAATATAAATTGTTATTAATTAACACTTAGCCAACGGAACGGTGATTTCGCCCGTCTATGAAGAACATCGCTTCGCGATCGAACGGGAAGATCTCTCTTTTTGATTTTAGCAACGTGTTTTCTTTTCTTGTTTTTTTATTAGTTATTTATATTATCAGCTATTGTTTACTTGGATTTGTTCCCAATTAATTGCGGCACTTTTCTGATTTTATAAAGTAGAATATATAATAAAAGACACCAATTCAGTGGTGTTAAAATTAATTAAAAAGTTACACTATCAATTATGACTAAATAAAGTTATAATCGAACGGTACCACACTGTAAAAAGATATTAAAACGCATTATGAATTTTTAATTTCACGTTCAAATCGTGTTATTTATCTTTAGTCATCTTTAATGTTTTTAATTTTACCTATACTTTTTATACTTTTAATTTCATGTTTTGTATGAACAATATGTGAAATCGTTAAACAAAATCATTACCGCAAAATATAATTGACCACTTAAATAATTTTTAGACTTCTTTGTTTTGCAATTAGTGAATATTAGTCCTTGTTACTTGGACAGCGTATAGATTGGCTTGTCTAGTGCTGTGAGATGCGTATAGCTTGCTCTGGCGCGCGCGGTTGGCTAAGTGTCAAGTAATTAATAAATAAAGAATTTCAATCGAATGTGTAATATTTTGTGCAAATATGTTATTTTTACGCAGAAAATATTTTTAACTTTTTACATATTGCATGATGCACTTTATGACGCTACGTTAAAGAATCGACCAAAATGTGTGTCTTCGCTAACAAATCTTGTTACACAGACTAAACTAGGTCAGTTCGAACATCGAGTAGTAAGGGGCATTTGATTCTTAGTATCGAAACAATTTCGCCAAATTTTTTTCACCATTTCATTTTTATTTGTTTCGTAAGATAAATCGCGCAGAACCGTAGCTGTAGAACCTCTACTACGTCGTAAACATCATTTACACTGCCAAATTATTAGATTATTACGAAAAATAAGTGCATGTGTGTAGTATGTGACAGCAAAAATTATTTAACATACTAACAGTAAATTATCTTTAAACATAGATTGTAATACAAATGAGAAAATAATATAGCAAGCATTTGTTTAGTATGAATAGACGGCGATATTTTTTTCTTTCATTTTGTTACTGTTGATCAGTCTTGAGGAGTTCAATCTAAAATATAGGCGTGCCTTCATCGAATGACAAATAGAGTAATGATTTCATATATAACCGATACTAATCCTCAAACCGAGTGTCGAATATCCTGCAATCAAATTTCCGAGGCAATTGAGACTCAAGAGACTTTAAACACTCAAGACCCATTATGATTTAAGATTGATCAAGATTTTTAAGAGATTGTCGTCATATATACAGATTCGAAATGACTCAATCAATATCAGCGGGTTGTACAATGATTCTCAAACCGAACGACACATGGGCGGCAGTTTACCTTATATAAGCCGTACAGAAGAAAACTGTGATATTCGGCGACGTAAATAATCCTGCGCGACGAAATCCATAACAGCATATCGAAAATCACCCTATGGAATTCCCGAATACAGAGGAGTAATGCAACCCCCAATGCGTTGTCTCCATAAGTAATTATTAATATTAATGAACAAAATTAATAAACAAAATTAAATTAATATTAATAAACAAAAGTAAATATGAACAATGTTTATACACGCACAGCTGTTGTTCCTTTTGCGAGTATGCACAGAAAAATTCCACATGCATCACGAACATTCACAGAAAAGTCGTAACAAATATAGCGATCGTTCATTCAAATCATTCGTTTCAGTAAATATTCAATGCGGTCTTATCTCGGACACTTGATATAGTTGTACAGCGGAGCCACACATTTCGCTGTCATATCGGGGAGATAAAACACTAATGCATCGACGAAATCTTTTAATTTGAAATTTTTCGTTAATAAAAATTCCACTAACGCATTGATGAGTTTTTGCTGACTAAAACCGAGCCACATATATTATTATCAGTTCTGCCCAAGCAGTCGAGCTATGCGGACGTGAAAACTAGTGCCTCCGTAAGTGCGACAAGAGTGAAAGAAGGGATGTGCAACAGAACCAATCGATGATGGAAAACATCCAAAAGATACCAACAATAAGAATACTGAACAAAGGACAAACATACGCTATAAACAGGGCAGTAGACCAACAGAGCCCAATTAAAACAAGAAGTGAAGTACTGGACTGCTCAAATACAAATACAAAAGAAATAGAAATGGAAATAATACAAGAAGACGACGTAAAGAGCAATACCAACAAGGATCTACCACAACATAACGAAAGCTGGAAGATTGTAACTCCCAGCAAAGAAAAGAAAAATAAACACAAACACAAACGATAGGAGGACCACAGAAACAGAAAGACAACAATGGCTACAAGAAATTCCTATACAAAACTCCTTCAGCTCACTGACAGAAGAGATGGACACAGACCCTACAGAAAAACCAAGAGCACACACTCCCAAGCCACCACCAATCTACATAGACGCATAAATAATGGACCCCCTCATTGATCTACTAAACAGCACGGCAGGAAAAGAAAACTACACTATCAAACAGCTCAAACTGGACCAGGTAAAAGTACAAACTAATACCCTAGAAACCTACAGGAAAGTAACTAAAGTGCTAAAGGAAAAGAACGCTGAGTATCACACTTACCAACCCAAATCCGACAAGAGCTACAAAGCAGTAATCAGAGGTCTACACCCTAAAACAAATACAAACAAAATATGCGAGGAATTGGCCAAGATCGGACACCAGGCAAGAACGATCAACAATATAACCAAATTTGACACTAAGCAACCGCTACCGCTATTCCTAATAGAGCTAGAACCGAAAAGCAACAACAAAGAAATATTTGAAATTAAAAAGATCTCAAACACAATAATCACAGTCGAGCCACCCAGACATAAAAAAGACACACCACAATGTATGCGGTGTCAACAATATGGACACACTAAAAATTACTGCAACAGGAACCCGGCGTGTGTCAACTGCGCAGAAAAGCACCTAACAGCGAACTGCCCACACACGGGGAAAATAAACGACGTAAAATGTTACAATTGCGGTGGAAATTACCCAGCGGGTTACAAAGGCTGTCCAGTAAGAAATCAACTTCAAGGTAAACTTTTTCCGCCGCTTCGTAACAGGACACACAACAATTTCCACGCGCAACAGGACAACACAGAACCTACGTCAACACCAAATACACAGCACGCAAGGAACAATAACCACACTAACACCAACACCGCTAGAAACCGAAACTACGCGCAAGTAGTCAACCGGTCGTCACCCTTAGACAATCAAGAACAGAACAACCACAGCAACGACGCTACAGAAATCAAAGAGTTAATAAAACATTCCATAAAAAAACACCGAAATACTCACAAAAATGATAAGCGAACAAAACGAACTCCTCAGACAGCAAACACAGCAGATAACAGTCATGTTACAATTACTTACTAACATGATGAGCAAAAAATAGAAATAGACACGCTTAAAATAGCAGCCTGGAACTCTAACGGCCTACAACAAAGGGCCCTAGAAACTAAAACATTCCTGTATAGCAACAACATCGGTATACTACTCGTCTCAGAAACACACCTCACAATAAAAAGCTATATAAAAATACCGCACTACACCATATACGACACCAAGCATCCCTCAGGGAAAGCACACGGAGGGGCGGCAGTAGTAATAAAAAACGACATTAAACATCACCTACACAGCCAAGTCAGTAAGGAACATATACAAGCAACCACCGTTACCGTACAGACTAACAGCAACCAACTGCAGTTGTCAGCAGTATACGTACCGCCGCGACACAAAATCATAACGGAAATGTGGGAAGATTACTTCCGACACTTAGGTGACAAGTATATTGCAGCGGGAGACTATAACTCAAAGCACACACTATGGGGATTAAGAATCACCACACCTCGAGGCAGAACCTTGGAAAAATACATTAAAAATAATAACCTCAATATATTATCCACAGGAAGACCGACATACTGGCCGACAGACCTGAGCAAAATACCTGACCTGCTAGACTTTGCAGTTACAAAGGGACTAAACGCAAATAAACTAAACATAGCACCCAGCCTCAAGCTTACCTTCGACCATACGCCCATAATAATTACATGCAGAAACAAACCAATAATTTACAGCAGCACAGAGAAGCTATGCAATAAAACCACCAAATGGCAAATATTCAAAGAAATAATAGAAAGCAAAATCAGCTGCAACATCCCACTGAAAACACCTGAACACATCGATCGAGCAGTAACAATATTCACAGAAACTATCCAAGAAGCAGCAAGGGCAACCACTATACCTGAAACAACCAACAGACAAACAAAAACAGTTCCACTAGACATCCTCGAAAAAATTAGAGAAAAAAGAAAAGCGAAAGCAAAATGGCAAAAACACAGAACAAAAGAAAACAAAAAACACCTAAACAAACTCACAAAAGAAATAAAAAACAAAATAAAAGAGCACAACAACAGCGAGTTCACAAAGTTCATCGAGTCACTATCTGCTCACGAGAACTACAACTACTCCCTATGGAAAGCCACAAAAAAAATAAAGAAGACAATAAAAATGGTACCAGCAATCAAAAGAGCAGACAACACATGGGCAAGAAGCAACGAAGAGCAAGCTGAAGAATTCTCCAACCACCTATGCAACACATTCACCCCACATAACATCAACAACAGCAACCACAATAGTCATACGGACGAGGATGCGCTAACTACTAGTACACCAACTGACAATCACTACGCCATACCCAAAGCAACAGCACAAGAATTCAGAAACATAATTGAGAAAACAAAAAATAACAAAGCACCAGGAATCGACCTAATTAACGGCAAAATCTTGAAAAACCTTCCGCCAAAAGCGAGAAGACAAATCAGAATAATAGTAAACGCAATACTAAGAATACAATACTTTCCAAAAGCTTGGAAACTGGCACAAATTATAATGATACCCAAACCAGGCAAGGACCCACACGAAACCAAGTCCTACCGACCAATCTCACTACTTCCGGTGTTCTCCAAGATACTAGAGAAAATAATCTACGACCGGATAAAACCAATAATAGAGAAGAACCATCTAATACCGGATCACCAATTCGGATTCAGATACAAGCACTTCACAATAGAACAAACGCACAGACTCGTCAATGAAATCTTACAGGCGCTGGAAACAAAACAATACTGCACAGCACTCTTTATGGACATCAAAAAAGCATTCGATAAAATAAACCACACTAGCCTACTTCAATCAATCAGGGAGCAGTTCCCGGGGCAGATATACCAATTAATCAAATCATACTTAAGCAGCAGAACTTTCATAGTAAAAATCAAAGACACATACTCGGAAGCTAAAGAAATCAAGGCAGGAGTTCCGCAAGGAAGCGTCCTAGGACCAATTTTATACACATTATACACGGCCAACATACCAAAAACTAACAATAGCAAAATACTAACATTCGCGGATGACACAGCTGTACTAGTCAGGCACACTAACCCTGCAACAACAGTTACATTACTACAAGGACATATCACAAAAATAGAAAATTGGCTTTAAGCTAAACAAATTAAAGCAAACCCGGCTAAATGCAAACACATCACATTCACACTGCGAAAACAGATACCACCAAACATTATACTAAACGGCACACACATAATACAAACAAGGCAAGTCAAATACCTAGGACTCCACTTAGATACACGATTCACATGGAAACAGCATATTAAAGCAATAATAGACAAAATACAGATGGCAAGGAGACAAATGTACTGGCTAACAAATCGAAAATCCAAACTAAGCATAGAAAACAAACTAAAAATATATACAAACACTCACCACACTAAAGAAATAAATCAATCAAATTCGAAGATGGTATCCCACTGGGGGTAGCCATCCACATGTTATATTATTATACCACTAAGCTATAATATTTTACCAAATGTCCTAGTGGACAAATTGTAAAATGTAAATAATTAAATAAAAAAAACATATATTATTATATCGATGTATCGTAAGGAAGTCGCAAGGCAAGAAAATCGTGTAGTTGGATTGTACATGATACTATGTTAAGTACGTATCTTACAAATTACGATTTATAAGAAAATGTAAAGCTCGAACACCTGGAACGGCCGCCGGGTCTTCGTCACCCTCGATTGTGGGAAGAGAGAGCGATAACACTTAATGGTACCTTAAATTAAGTCCTTCACAGTACATACGCGTTCATGAATACCCTCAGCGTAGCGCGAGCGAGTGGCGCGGGATCGTCTAGTGTCGAAGGAGGATGAAAACCCCGCGTCCATCGATCATCAACGGAGACCGTCAGAAGGAAAAGGAACGACAGGTGACAGTCGAGAAGGGAAGAAGAGAGCGGCTATCAATAACCAGCGTGAAGTGCTACCGATGCAGATAAATAGGACACCTCTCGAGGCGATGCCGTATGCTCGAAAAGAAGAGTGATATTAGTAAACAGGCAAATATTCTCGATCGTATGTGTTAGAAAATAGATGTGTGTAATTCTGTATTGTACGAGCGAGGAATGAAAGAGAGGAACACAACAGGAAAACGTCATGAGATGAGCGCCGCGTATGTATCGAATGAATGAATGTGTTCGGTATTCGTTAATACTTCAAGTTATTATGTTAATTATTACTTTAACGGTATGGAATCTGCGTGAGATTTGTACGAAATTAGCATATATGTCAACGGAAAACGAGTATAGAGTCCATATATCTCGGGTATTTGGTATTGCAACGAAAGTTATCGCGGATGCACTGCTTCGAATATTCGTGGAATAAACGGTGATGGCGAATAAGGTGGCTCGCGCGATGATCACGATTCAAAACGCGAAAACCGACATAGACTCATTCGTAGTTCCTGACGAATACATGCGATTTCGCGTCATCGTCGGACAAGATTTTATATTACAAAATTATATGGTCATAGTCAAACGCAGAAATCGCTTGATACTTAACGAAATTCCTGCGTTGGCGAGGGATATCGACCTCTGCGATGTGATCGCGAAAATCTAATTGCAAAAAAAAGAACTGCCACGGAAGCAAATCGGAAGCTATTTCCGAAATTCAAGGAACTGTTTCGGATTCGAAGCGTTTTACCAAATGATCGCTACAGCGTAGGGGATATGCGAAAAGGAGTAAGATGCTTCCGGACGGTGGTCGCTGCCGATCGAATCAGGCCGTGGATCACGGTGCAGGGTGACGAGCACGATAATTCAGAGTAATCCGTTCCTTACGGGAATTAATGGCTGAGGGGCCTATCAAATGACACGATCATGGTACGAATATCCTTACATGTTTCTTTTTGTGTGCAGAAGTAGAACTAACGAGAGCAAGGTGTGATCCTAGAGCGACTATCTATGGAACCAGCTCAGGTCACGGAAGCGTCGAACAGGACGGGTCCTGTGTTGAACCGCAGCTCTGGGAATAGGGGGCCGATGATGAATAACAGTAGCATTTATATAAGTATGTAGCGACACTCGACAGTAAACTTTCCAACGGTTTCTGTCCCGTGGCTCGCTACACAAAGACCCACCTCATCGGACAAGATTGCCAGATGTCGATACATTCTTACAGAATATTTTCAACTAGCCTAAACACCCGCTATAAACCTTACGATTTATTTTAGCTAAGCTCCTCCAAAGGGACAAATAGTCTTTGTCTTAACAGTCCCTAAGCCTATCACCTTCTACGGGAAGACACGAGAAATCTGCTATTTCTCACGCACGATGCTTCCCGCTAGGAACTTTCTCTCAAGGGCAGTTAGCATCCTTTTCAAACGACTAACACAAAAATTAGCCAATTAAAAACGACGTCCATTTCCCCCACTTTCCGAACCAGGGCTTTCCTCGACAAATCCGATGATCTCGCATCCTTAGACACATCCCATCATAGTTTTCCTCCGCAGCATCATCGTGACGGAAAGTCAGTCGCTATACAGTCTCTACTCAGTCGCTACTCAGTTGCTACACAGTCGTTACAGTCGCAACGGTCCGAGTCAATCATCAATCCAAGTTTTCAGCATCTCGCGCAATCATCGTCCGAACTTGTATCGCGCATCAAAACACCTCGACCAGTAGTCGAACTTGTAACCGCGACTGTCGAACCGATAATAGGAACCGCGAGTTCTACGCATCAGTGTACATATACAATATATGATTAATAAATATTTATTGTCAAACCCATTCGAGTGTTACTTCAGTACCTATCACGACCTAATCGCCTCAAGTATAATCTGGAAGCTTCTAGAATTCAGTACACTCTCTAACACACTCTCTCCTTAACGAAAAATATTAATGTACTTATGTGTCCTTCTAATATTGACGGTACTGTCAATGTTTCAAGAAGGTTCAGTTCCTTTCTCCGCATTGGCGTAATTTTCGTATTGTCTGATAGTTCGTAATATAAGTTTAAATCGTCATTATGTCGATGTTGTGTATAGCTTTTGATTTTATGTATTCAATTTATATACGTTTCCACATTCGCCCATCGTCCAAGTTTATAGTTGTCTGGGAGCTAGTGATAGTAATGGTTAAACAATTTCATTAGCATTTATTTTAATATTATTCTATTACTTTAGTGTCACAAATAACGAAGATGGTTATACGCGTGAAACAAGATGCGCGAGGACCGTCTCAATTATGTAAAAAAGAATAGTGTCGTTGAATAGAATCATTAACGCTGAAATTTTTGTTATGAATTATGAACATCATAAAATGTCCAGAAAACCCGGACTGTCATCTTTCCAGCGTGATAAAATGCTTCTACCATTTGACAAACATGTCAAAAAAACGAGGCAGTTTGACTCAAATCGACTCTCTGCTTGCGAACAGCGACTATAGGCGCTCGACTAGAGTCGCTCTTCATTTGTTATCATCAACTTCCCAATAATGCACATTCAATCGTTTTCTTTCGACGCACTGGCAGCATACGTTTCTTGTTTAGAGTTTTTTTTTCACAAAAATCGAATATAATATCCATAAATTGTCCATTATGGACAAATTGACGAATATGGTCTGCGATGATGGAACTGTCATCAAATTCTGAACATTCTGAAATTTTTGAACAAATTGGATACAAAGGTAAAAATAAAAATACATGTCACAAAAAACTCCTACTGTCAAGTAGCTCGAAATCTAGTTCCGAAAACATGGAGGAATTACCAGAAATTAATCCACTGGAATTTCTTTGGAGCGCACAATAATTTGATTCCAAAAGTTTTTAATTTTGATGAAAATCTACCAGAAATTAAAGCAAATATTGACGATAAATCGTCAACCTTTCTCCAATCTTTCAACTTTTCTCTTCCGAAAATATGCTCAAACATATTATGAGAGAAAGTGACAAGTATTATACCACGAAAATTTCACACAGTAATTGCTCACGATTAATTGCATGGAAAAATACAACAGTAAACGAAATGTATCGATTTTTTGCTCTATCGATGTTAATGTGAAGAGTAAAGAAATTGTCAATAGAGAGATATTGGTCAACCGACGAATTAACACGAGCAGAAAGTTTTCCAAGAATCATGAAAAAAAGGAACAGATATATATCTCGTTTACAAATGCTGTACTTTTGCGATAGCAATGAGACAACAAATTGAGATGCGCTAAGAAAGATACAGAGCACCATCGATAGACTGCGAAATTCCTTTTCACGAGCATCTTATCCGTATCAGCATTTATGCATCGACGAAAATTTGCTGCTTTCCAAAGGACGACGTTTTTGCAAGCAGTTTATTCCTTCAAAGCGAAGTAGGTTTGGGATTAAGTCGTTTGTTATCTGCAACTGTCGTATCGGATATATTGAAGATTTTATTGTCTAGTGTAGAGCACGTACGGATATAACTAACAATAATCATTTAGCAGAAATTGGCAAATCAGGGAATATTGTCATGACGCTGATGGAACCGTATCTGAATAAAAGTCATGTTTTGGTCACCGATAGCTGGTACTCAAGCCCGGCTTTATTTTCCCTTTTACGTCAAGACAAATGCATTTGGAACGTAGAATGCCTAGTATATCTGAAAAATTATGCAAAGGCGAAGTTGCGTTTCAGTCTACGGGTAAACTGTTAGCACTAAGATGGATGAACAAAGGAGAAGTGCTAATGTTATCAAGCTATTATCATTCTGCTGAGTATATAGAAACGAAGAAAAGTGATGTTAAAACGGAAATACCAATACTGAAACCAAGTGCAATAGTAGATTATAATTGCATCATGGGAGCAGTCAATGAAACTGACGTGATTCTAAATTCCATTAATACTGTTGGAAGAACTCTGAAATTGTACAAGAAATTCTTTGCCCACATGCTTGATCTTCCGATTTACCATATTTACATACTCTACAAAATTATGTCCAAAAGAAATATAACATTTGCGAAGTTTCATTTATGCCTCATTCGAGAAATTCTACTAAAATATCCAAATGAAAATACATGTAGCAATAAGTCTGGAAGCCAAACTGCATCCAAAGATAATTTCTTACGACTGGTTTCAAGATACTTTCCATCAAAATACATCAATCCAATAGGAACGCGGCAAAACGGTTGGCGGAAATGTGTGATTTGCAGGAAAAACAAAATGCGAGCCGAAACAGGATTCCAATGTAAAGCCTGTAACGTTGGATGATGCATCGAACTACTGCTTTGAATTATATCATACGAAAAAACATTATTAAAGATTAAAGAAATTGAACTAATGCTACGCAGATGACATGTAGTCATCAAATTCAGGAGGTACCCAACATCTTATTAGATTATTTCTTATTTATATTTTTTAAAAAGTAGGTACATAATTTAAACAAAGTACGTTCCTTAACTTTTGTCAAGAAGTGTCAAGAAGTATTTCGTTCACCCGATTGAATATTAATCTTACACGGATATAATAAAAAAAAACATATTGTATTTTCATGTATGAACTGTTATCTCCTTATATTATTTTTAATTTCATCCAACGTATTTCAGGAGATAAAAGGTATACAGTAACTTACAAGTGATCATAATGTTTCTTAACTTTAATCGGATATGACTTGTTTGATATTTGTTATGCACTTTCCGTGCGACATTGGCACGCCTTCTCTTGATAAGGATGAAGTCTTTCTGAAAAGGTCGCAACAATCCTGCAAGTCAGAAATTACAGAAAATCCTACAGATAAGAGTATTTCCAAATTATCATTGAGAAATGTTGAGATTTTATCTCAGAATAGAGAGAGGAAATGCGTGGATGAATGCATTATAGGATTTCCTTATCAGAAATATTGGAAATTAGGATTTCCAGTGATTTCTATATGATAATTTATTGATAGATGGATTTATTACAGTGGTTTAAACAGAAAACAATGATTATTTAACGTGAACTTAATGCCGGAAGGCCTATTGAAGTTTTCCGACCCTTTTGGCTTCTCGGCACTTGTGCATTATCGTCGGGATTGTGCGTATGTCGTCGATCTTTCCGCGGTACTACAATAGAGAGAATCGTTGTGCCACGACCGATGAACGCGTCGCGTTTGTCATACGCTCAAGAAAACCACCCACTCAGAAACAGTAATAGGATAGGCTTGACATCCTGCATATCACAGCCATCGAAACAATAACTAAATAGTAACGGAATAGGCGCCTCTGAGATACACCAGACGACAATCCTTCCAGAGGGACTAAAACCTCAGTATAAAAACCCTACAAAATAAGCGTTCGCCCCAGTCTATTAAAACATTTTGACCAAATCTCTTGTAACACTTTGAATCATTCTGTTGTAACACTTTGGACCGTCACTTTGTTGGATTTTCATAATAAATTCTATTATCATATATAAACTTCAATTTTTTCGCCTTATTCGTGAAACGTTCGAACTGCGACGCGAGGAGACCACCGGCGATCGGTTTCGTGATTTCTTCTGTCTTCGACGTGACACGTTCGTCGCTACTTGTAGCTTTCGCAGGACTAAGAAAAACTAAACACTAGAGAAGATGTAGAGTGTTAGTAGGAGTGAGATTCACTTCAGCAAGAAATACCGAGTTGTAACATATCTTAGATATCCGATGCTAAAGAAACTAAATTCGCTACAGACCATACTGTTTATTACTTCTCAAATATTTTTCAAGATTGTAACTCAGAATAAGCCACTCTTTACAGCCTTATTGCAAGTTTTATTATCGATTTTGTTGTCAATCTATACGCTGTCTACCGTGCATCTGTCCAAGTAACAAGGACTAATATTCACTAATTGCAAAACAAAGAAGTCTAAAAATTATTTAAGTGGTCAATTATATTTTGCGGTAATGATTTTGTTTAACGATTTCACATATTGTTCATACAAAACATGAAATTAAAAGTATAAAAAGTATAGGTAAAATTAAAAACATTAAAGATGACTAAAGATAAATAACACGATTTGAACGTGAAATTAAAAATTCATAATGCGTTTTAATATCTTTTTACAGTGTGGTACCGTTCGATTATAACTTTATTTAGTCATAATTGATAGTGTAACTTTTTAATTAATTTTAACACCACTGAATTGGTGTCTTTTATTATATATTCTACTTTATAAAATCAGAAAAGTGCCGCAATTAATTGGGAACAAATCCAAGTAAACAATAGCTGATAATATAAATAACTAATAAAAAAACAAGAAAAGAAAACACGTTGCTAAAATCAAAAAGAGAGATCTTCCCGTTCGATCGCGAAGCGATGTTCTTCATAGACGGGCGAAATCACCGTTCCGTTGGCTAAGTGTTAATTAATAACAATTTATATTAAGCAATATTCAGATCCAATAAAGTCGCAGTGATATAGTATTCAGTTATCACCAATCACAAAATAATGTTAATAATAAATTAAAAAGCCGTCTGTTATATGCTTATATATATGCATTATCGAGCCAATCCTAGCGGTACTGCAAAGCTAGGTCGACTCACGACAGAGGTGAAGCAAGCTCCTATCCTCCGTCAGATTCCAAAAATCAGTTTAATATTCTGACTTCCCAATGGGAAGTGTATCAGATATTAAGCTGATAAGAACAGATACTACACTTTGATCTTAGCCATAAGGCCGAGAAGCGATAAAAATTTCAACTTTGTCTACGAATATAACATCTCTATCTCCTAAATTTCCCAGCAAGAATCGGCATCTTGAAAAAACCACCTAGCGATGGTATCTTCAAATACTCTAGCCTGATCTCGCTATACTGACATTTAGCGACTTTCGGCGTACGGTCTATTCCGTCCGCGAAGCGTGATTTTCCGTCTTCTTATATACCATGAACAACGTCGATCTTTTTGTGATGGCAAAATTACAAGAGTATCCTGAAGCTCAAGTTTGTAGATGACAAAATTCATTTTAATATTCGTTTGAATCTCATCCTATATTTTGCTCGCAGACTTTGGTAACAAAGCGTGCCTTTGTTCCTTCTTTCTCTTTTGTGTCTAATTTCGTAAAATATTAGCTCTCTAATGAAATTAACTATAGATAAGTCATTTAAGTCTCAGTCGTAGAACCGCGTCTCAGAAACTGCGAATCTGTCATCGTAGTGTAGTATCGTAAATATAATAATATTAGTTTATTAATAATAAATGGATTAGACAGAAAACAATGGTTACTTAACATGAAATAATCGTGACGACGTATTATAATTAATTTACAACTCTCTTCAACACAGATTCAACTCTCTCTCAACAACGCTAACAACACTATCTCGACGACGCAATTGTCACGTAAAATAACAAAATAAAAAAGGAATTTGAGGTAAAAAATAAAAAAAAGAAAACTTTATTTTTTTTCTAACATCAATACACTTTACAATCTACTTCCGAACTCTAGGCGTGACTTTTTAAGACTGACTCTTATGATTTTACTTTCGATCGGATCCGATTACTTTCTTTTGTCATCTCTCAACATCCCCACCGTCCATGCATTTGCTAGGCGTCCGCGATCGTTGCCACGTGCTCTTTCTTCTAGAACCTTCGGTGGAAGGACCGTTGGGATGTTGATGGTTCATTAGGCACTTCAGCGATATACATTGTCGCCGAGTGCCGCCACATCTTTATCTCTATCGTCAGTCCGTCGGATTTGAAGTATGCCGGTCGTGACACAATCCGCACTCTCTGACTTCTCAACTCATACTGCCGTTAATTCGTTTATGTCTCTTAGTAACCCTTTGTCTTTTGTCTTATATCTTTTGTTTAAGCCCCGTCATGCACACGCTCAGTAACCGCTCGTTTACAATTCGCACGGCACCCCCCTAAGACCTTCGTCCGCGATACTATAGCAGAAATAGTCTAATCTTTTTTATATCAAATGTTGTCTGTGTCTTACATTTTCCATGTCCTGCACAAAGTTGTACAATTTATCATAAAATTTTCAAACGTGATTGCAGATTAAGATATAATACAGTACATAAAATTTTATCTGTTCCCGTAGGCAATTTGAACCCCGTAGTACTTTTCTTGATAACTGTACATCTTTCTTCTATATCGAAACAAATAAAGATAATAAAACTATAATACTTGATAAAGTGCAGCGTGAAATCTTTAAAAAAGTTAAAAATATATTCTGTATAAAAATAAAATATTTACACAAAATATTAGTACATTCGATTGAAATTGTTTGACTGTTAGTCACTTAATTAACTACAATATACATTAGGAATTATGCGAGTCCAAGAATATCACAAATGGAAAGACACATTATAGCATTTTACTTGGATTGCATTAGGTTAATTAACGTCCAATAAATGTTTCCAATTCTGACTATCCTTGGATCTGCAGAATACACAAGTGTAATTATAAATTTTGAGTAGTTAAAAAAAGTAGTAAGTAAATAATTTGAGCCAGATATATTAATGTTTTCTGTCAGTATTTTATTTAAATGCATTAAATATTTATTTAAATATTTTTTACTTCTACATATTACACAGTGCACTTAATAATGCTGTGGTAAAAAATCGGCCTAAATATCTCCTTGCGCGAATATCTTGTTGCAAGAACGAAAAGAACCTCGTACAAGTCGCATAGAACAAAACTCTGACACCTGACCACGTAAACAATCCTGCGTAAACAAATCCTACTGAGAAGATTAAAAAGGAAACACCCAACAGACCTCACAAGGATATAACCTAACAAACACGATGATGGTACCCCGCTGGGGGTAGCCACCCACATGTTATATTAGTATACCGCTATAATATTTTACCAAATGTCCTACTGGACAAATTGTAAAATTCAAATAAATAAATAATAATAAAAAAAAATCCTACTAAGCGTTAAACCTGCTTAAAAAGCATGCGCAAATATGGAACTTTCGGGTAGAGAGTATTAATGTTTCCTCTAATCATCTATCTTTATAAATAATTAATAAGCAGTAGTTCATATTAGCGACGTTTATGCAAATTTCATACACACATTGGTCCTCAAGTGCGCAGAACAAAATCATACACGCACCGCGAATGTTCTAAAAATCGTAATCCTTTTATGTTACTTTTTATGTTTTATGTTAAATGTTCAGTATGATCTTATCTGGTGCTTCAAAGAGTCGTACAATGGAGCCGCACATTTTACCGTTGTTTCGTGAAGTAAAACACTAACGCAGCGACGAAATTCCTTTATTTGAAATCTTTTGTTAATGAAAATTTCATTAACACATTGATGAGATTTTCCTGATTGAAATAGCACAAAACACGGTACTATTATATTGGTGCTATATAGATAAGAAAATTGTAGAGTTGGATAACATACGATTTGATACGATACGATGCGTTTCGCACAGTTATTGCCACTGGAATGCTGAGAATAATGGAAAAATGGCTGCTCTCGGCTATTGTCAATTATTTCGAATAACACTAACGTTCGTATGAAGTATAAACATGATCTCGGAATAAGGTCTTAGTTCCTCCCGTGATTAGAATGAATTCACTACTTGCTGTGTTAACAGCAGCCTCCTAAACATTTGTTCTACGCCAATTAGGAACCGAGACAACTTCTTTTTAGGGAAAACACAATTTTGGAGGAAACAAAATTTTCTGTGTTAAAAGTTAGAAAAAAACACGATATACAGAAGTCTAGTTGAAATAATAGAAAAACAAGTTACGGTCATGCAGATCTTAATCGATGTAAATCCAAAAGAATTTTCCCAAATTTTATGACTATAACAGTCATTTTGTAACAGTCTTCTTAACTAGTGGATACATAACATTATCGATATATCGGATTAAAAAGTCTTTTACCCACGAAATAGAAAGAGGAAGTAAAGGAAGATAAAGTAAAAAAAGCGCAGAAGAGGAACAGTGGAAGTGAGAACGTATGAAAAACGTCGAAACTAACATCCCGTGTAGATCCCAAAAGATTGCCGGTTGAGATCGTTTTTCCTTGCAAAATAGTTACACTGATTCGTCTAATTCATTGCGCCTACAATCGGCTGAATAATTGGAACAATTTGGTAAATTATTTACCGACGCTCCTCCTGTTTCCCTGCCACGCTTCGTCTATCGTTTCTCCTATTTATACGATATGCTTTTTTCAATTTACGATTTAGAAATATTCATAGGTTTCGCGGCTGGTCCCGTTACGAGCTTTTGTGACGTCAGCTGAGTGTTGTGCGATAATCCTCGCGCTTTTGGCGACGTCCGCTTGCGCGATAGAACTTCTGGCGCGTCTGGAACTCGACAGTTAGCGTGAAACATATATGGAATATTATAATACGTCGAGTATGTTTATAAATATTTATAATTATTCCATGGATTTTGGAAGTCTAACTAAATACGAAGGACTGTAATTGTAAAGGAATAAAATACCAAAACTTTGGGATCGACAAATTTAGAATCTTAATGCTTGGGATGCCAAAATTTAAAAGTCCAAAAGCATAAAATTCCAAAGCTTAAAATTTCGGAATCCCGAAACTAAAAATCGTAGAATTAATTAAATTTATTAAAGTAAATTTATTAAATAACTTACGAAATAACAAAAAACCCGTTGTTACAATATTGGATATAACAAATTATAAGCTACAAATAATATAGATACAATAGTTTAAGAAATAACAATAGAATGTAAACTGAATAGAAAGAAGGTTAGGAAATTAGTAGCTATGGATGACGTTATATGCAGATAGCTTAAATGTATAAAAGAGCTACGAAAAACGGTCGGTAGCATCACAAAAGCGATTAGAGTTTGTATACGTGAACGATTGACACAATTATATATAGCTTTATGGCATAGAGCGTGCAATGAGTTGTAGGTCCTATCCTTGGAGAGAGCGACTTCCCGATTGAACGGAACATAACATTGCAACTGGTGTATAATATCGATCGGTTAATTGATAATTTTGTAAACAAATAGTACATCAGCTATCTATATCCCTGAACACATTTCAATGAATTTACGATTGTAATATCTATACTACAATTAGTTTATTATTGATTGAACAAGAAACGATGGTTGTTTAACGTGAACTAATCACAATAACGTATTATAATTAAGACAACTAGATAGTTAATTCGAAATTATTGAGACCATTTTGTAAGAGAGCAGCGTCATCAGCACAAATAACGGCGCTGTCATCTGCATAAAGCAGGAATTTACTATACGTAAAGATAGATAATGAGGCATGACATTATTAATAAGGAGTAAATAAGAGTAAATAAACGTTCTTCTACACCAATGTTTCAATATATGAATGTTTTCTGCAATTATTATTTTTCTATATTTTTAAATTCTTAACGCTTTGCGTTCCAGGCCTTTTTCGCTGGGACTGTCAATTCGAGACAATTTGCTGCATATTTAGTGTATTTCTTACAGCTAACATAAAATGATTTCACATACAAATTAACATATAAAGTTATTATATTTTAATATTTTATGTATGTTTACTTCTCAAATGTTATCTTCAAATTAAGCACAGAAAATAAATTAAAAATATACAACGCGATCATAAAACTAATCTAGACGTACGGAATACCACTATGAGGAACAGCAGCAATGAGCCATATAACCAAAATAGAGACAATAGTAAATCAGAACAATAGTAAACGCCCCATGGTACGTTAGAAACGAGGACATTCGGAAAGACATGGGAATACCAATGGTCAAGGAGGAGATTAACAGATGTGCAAGAAGGTTCTTTTTTTTTTTTTATTTATTTGTTGAAATTACAATCAATTCTCGCGTTGAGAATTTGCAGTAATTTTTCCGGCGTGGCGCAGTGACATGGCTGTTTATTTACAATAAGTTAATACTTATTATAGATAGGTATAATTTATAAGTATTATAAGTAAGTGCATATGCTTAATTTGGATAATTAAATGAATCTAACGTTTAGGTCTTGCGGGTAGTGCCTCTTCAGCCTGCGAATCTGGTCCGTCGTATCGAGTAGTCCAGTGATTAGGGGGTTTCGGTGTTTGTTGATTCTTTTGCTATATCTGTCGCTATATTTTGCTATTTCCTCTTTGACGGTGGGTATCTTGAGGTCGCGGTGTATTGTTTCATTGGTTACATACCAAGGTGCGTCAATTAGGGATCTTAGCGTTTTCGATTGAAAGCGTTGGAGTATTTCAATGTTGGAATTACTTGCTGTTCCCCATAGTTGGATTCCGTAGGTCCAGACAGGTTTTATTACGGTCTTGTAGAGGGTAATTTTATTCTGTATGTTTAGTTTGAAGCGTCGGCCCGTGAGCCAATAGAGTTTTTTTAGTTTGTCCTTTAGTTGCTTCCTTTTATCTGAGATGTGTGTCTTCCACGTTAGTCTCCTGTCCAGGGTCATGCCCAGGTATCGGACTGTGTCCCTGCTAGGAACTGTTGCATTGTTGATGGTGACCTGGGGGCAGGTTTGTTTTCGGAGCGTGAAGGTTACATGTGAGGATTTCTTTTCGTTGACTTTGAAGCCCCATTTGTGAAACCACTTTTCCATGGAGTCGAGACTTCGCTGGAGAGTGGATGAGGCTATTACCGGGTCTGCGTGGGTAGCTAATAGCGCTGTGTCGTCTGCAAATGTCGCTATTGTTATATCGTTTGATATAGGTAGGTCGGCAGTGTAGATGGAGTACAGTAGGGGTCCGAGGACACTACCTTGGGGTATGCCGGCTTCTATTGGGAATGTTGCGGAAGTGGCGTCTAGGCATTTAACCATGAATTGTCTATTGGTTAGGTAAGATTTTAGGATGGAGTAGTAGGGGTGGGGCAGGATCTTTTTAAGCTTGTATAGTAGCCCTTCATACCATACTTTGTCGAATGCCTGTTGGATGTCTAGGAAAACCGCTGAGCAATATTTTTTCTTTTCGAGTGTTTGGCTGATCGTATGAGTTAAGCGGTGGATTTGCTCTACTGTAGAATGATGTTTTCGGAAGCCGAATTGGTGATCTGGGAGTGTTTTCAAGTTCTCTAGGATTGGAAGGAGTCGGTTCGTGAGCATCTTCTCGAATAGTTTGGACAGGGTAGGTAAAAGACTGATTGGGCGATAGGAGCAGGTTTCGCATATCGGTTTACCGGGTTTAGGGATGAGGGTAATCAATGAGATTTTCCAGGCCTTAGGATAGTGTTCCAGGCGAAGGATAGCATTAAAAATCGATGTGATGAGTGCTATCCCTTTTGTGGGAAGTTCCTTGATTGCTTTACTGCCTATTAGGTCATGTCCTGCTGCTTTCTTGGGGTTTAGGCGACTGATTGTTTCTATAGTCTCTGCAGAGGAGAAGGGTTCGATAGGAGGGGACATTTGGAAGGGGGTGTGCAGGTATTTAGTAACGTCCGCGGCGGCTTGGGGGGAATGGGGTTTGAATACTTTTGACAAGTGTTTAGCAAACAGGTCGGCTTTTTCTATAGGGCTTCGCGCCCATCCACCTTGCGGACGGCGGATAGGTGGGATTATTTGTGGGGGGGCGTGTGAGTTTCCTGGAGGCCTTCCATAGTGAGTAGTTGGCGTCGGCTGTGGGGGATAAGCTGACGAGGTATTTATGAAACAGTCGTTTTTATAGTTTCTTAAGGTTCTGGATAGCTTTCTAGTTGCGTTGTTAAGTTTGCGTTTGTCCTCCGGTGTTCTATGGGTCTGCCATACTCTTCTTAGTCTACGTTTTTCTGCTATTTTTTTTAGTATGTATTGGGGATATTCTTGTTTGCTGTTAGATGGCTTTGTCGGTGTGGAGTTGCGGATTGCGTTTATTATGCTCGTGTTTAAGTATTCCGTGGCTGCTTCGATATCTTCCTTTGTTTTTAGTGGAGTGAAGGCTGAGGTTGAGTGTGTAAAGACTTCTCTGAAGAGCTGCCAGTTGGTGTGTTGGTTGTGAATGGAGCCATTAGGTGTATTCTCGATGATTGTTGAACAGACTGTTGCTATCACGGGAGAATGATCAGAGGAGAGATGTTACGTCGCGTAACACTCTACCTAGCCGAGGTCACACACCGCAGGCAATATGGCAACCAGATGTCTTCGGATACTCGCAGCGTATCCTCCATAGTTTCAAGAACCTTCCATAAATTTCACAGATTTCCTAGAAAAGGTCCTTCAAACGAAACAAACATCTGTTTCCGAGGAATTTCTAGAGACTATTGTCTACCACGGCGAAAAAGGGAAAGTTAGTTTTTGTCACGTACGCTGCAACTTTCCTCCCACTAACCACTTTCTCTCGAGGGCGGTTAAGACCCTTCGTTTAACCAATTAAAAACGAAGCCTATTCCCGCACTCTCCTAAATAACATCGACACCAACAAATCCGATGGTCCCGTGCGCTAGACACACCCATCCTTAGCTCTCCTCCGAGACAGCATCGTCTCCCAAGAGTACTGATTTTACATCCTTCGAACGGTCAACATCCTTCCACCGGGTATACACACCCGTAGATCAGTCACTCACTCATCTCGTACATACGCACCAGCGTAACTATCCTCGTTATAAGTTGTGGAATAAACGGTGAAATATAACTTACTACTGTGTCATATTCATTCAACCACCTCTGTTATCCTAACCGAAACAGGGGAACGACTACTTCGCGGCGTCGATTCACCGAATCGTAGCGAGAATTTACGCCTCTCGCTGACGCGTTTTCCTCGCGACCGCGTCTCTCCGCGAACGGTCGTAACAAGAGATCAGCCGAGGAGTTGATCTGGACGTGTCTTGATGGGATATTTTTAGTTATGAAGAAGTCGAGAAGGTCGGGTATTTTGTTGGTGTCAGTGGGCCAGTATGTGGGTTCGTATGTGGTGAGGTAGTTGAGGTTGTTGTTTATTATGCTGTTTAAGAGGTTTTTGCCTCTTGCTGTAACCAGTCTGCTGCCCCATTGGATGTGCTTGGCGTTATAGTCTCCTCCAACTATGAATCTATTGCCCAGGTTGTCCAGGAAGTTATCAAAGTCTTCTTTGGCGATGGAGTGTCTGGGAGGGCAGTATACTGCTGAGGTGGTGATTGAGCCATGACAGTCTTCTATTGCTACGTTTGTTGCTTGGAGGTAGTCTTTCTGGAATGATGGAAGTTCGTAGTGCTTAATACTTGCTTTGATTATTATTCCGGTGCCACCGTGGGCCTTTTCGCTGGGGTGTTGGGTATGGTAGAATTTTGTAACCATTTATTTTCAGGTAGCTCTTGTCGGTGAAGTGGGTTTCCGATATGAGCATTACGTCGATTTGCTGGTGTTTTAAGAAGAGTTCTAGTTCAAGTTTGTGTTGCGCTAGACCGTTGGCGTTCCAGAGTGCTATGCGCCTTGGTTTTATTTTGAGTCGGGGCGTGCTAATTTTTCCACGATGAGTGTTAGTAGCGATAGCAAGTGATTTATTTGCTCCGATTGTTTCTCTATTAGCTTTTCAAGCCTTGAGGAGTTGTCTGTGTTAGGTGGGTTGGGGACACTGTTTTGGGGAAGGTTCCTTTGGCTGTTCGGGTTATTTTGGATGCCTTGTACTGCTTGGGCATAGGAGGTTGAGGTGGAGATGAATTTGGTAGGACTGGGTGTTTGGTTGGTTGAGGGGGTTGGGGTAGTCGTGAATTTCGGCGGGCTGGGTGTTTGGTTGGATACCTCTTTTGCTCTGAGCTTAGGGTACCTGTTCGTGTATAGTGTTTTATATGCTGGGCAGCCTTTGTAGTTGGCAGGGTGGTCCCCTTGGCAGTGGATGCATTTCGCTGGGATTTCCGGTGATTTGGCGCACTGGTCAGTGGAGTGAGTGCCTGCGCATTTAACGCAGCGGAAAGTATGGTTGCAGTATTTCTGCGTATGACCGTACCTTTGGCACCTTTTGCATTGCACTATTTCTTTTTTCACGAGCGGTGGTTCGATCTTTACTATCGCGTTCATTAGGCGACTGATGTTGTATATTTCCTTATTGTTCGGCTTTTGTTTAATGTCTAGGAAGAATAAGGATAACGGGTCTTTCGAGACTCTATGCCTTATATTACTTACGTTGATGACTTCGTGGCCGAGTTTTGAAAGTTCGTATTTGAGTTCGTCTATGTCTGCTGAGTGGTGTATGTTTCGTAGGACCACCCGGAAAGGCCTTTCCTGTTTGAGTTGGTAAGTGTGGAAGTTGGCGTTCAGGGTCCTGAGTGTCTTGGTGAGTTTTCTGTAAGCTTCTGGGTTCGTCGGCAGTAGTTTTACTTTATTGTTGCTTATCTTAAGGTTATATTCCTCCTTGCTGATATCTCTCTCTAGGGACTTGATCATTGTCTGTATGTCAATGACGTCGTCCACAAATATTGGTGGGGGAGGGGGGATTCTCTGTGAGTGTTGGTTTGGTGGCGGTTCTACGATTTCCATGGCGTCGTTTGAGGATTCCAATACGGCGAACCTGTTGTGTGTGTTTATTTGCGTTGCTGGTTCTATTTTCCTTTTCTTTGTAGTATTAGCGTCGTTAGTGCGGAGAGTTCTGCTACACTTCTGCCACGGCGGGGGGGGGGGGGTAGCGCGGGGTAGCTGCGAGTCTACTCCGGGGAGCCTGGTCGCGGTTGCTGGGCCATCATCGAGCTAGTTAATTCGGAATGAACAACTAGTCGTGAGGCTGTGAGGCTAGTATTCGGGTTGGGGTTAGGTGCGTGGGATTTTCTTCTCCCTAAAGGGTAAGGGACACTTAGCTGTGTTCTCTTTCGACGGTTGGGCGACACGTGTTGTTTTCGGACTACGCTCGGCACTAGAGACACGTCTGCACGCTTCGGCACTCCACAGCGAACTATTGTCGCCGAGTGCCGCCACATCTTTATCTCCGATTTTAAAGTGAGCCGGTCGTGACAGCGGCCTGGTCTCCGATGTGGATTGACGTTACAATTTCTTTGGTACCCTACACATCCTACCACCTCAAGGGGATGGAAACGGCAAGAACTCCTCCGTATTTTCCCTTCTATCTTCTCCATATAGTATCTTCTCCATATTTTTCTCTTCTATTATCTTCATCCGAAAGCATGGTGTCGACAGAAAGGGGTCTGCTTAAACGTTGTGCTGGCGCAGGATTTAGCGCGTTGAGGAAGGCAGGCAAGACGGCATACACGATCTTCTCTTTTGTTCTTGGAATCTCGCCCCCCTCCCCACGACGCCTGCGCTGCCACGAGCCGTTCTTCTTCAACCTTGTCCTCTTTTTTCTGGGTTTCATGCGCTAAAATAACACACAAGGAAGACGGTAGTACCTAAATTTTAACGAGGAGCAAAAAGAGAAAATCGAATTTATATACTTGTTCGACCAGGCTGGAAACAACGGACATCGGCTCTGCTGCGCTCATCTTCAGAAAACTATGAAACAAGATAACAACAAATTACTAACAGAATAAAGTGCGAAAAACGAGACACAATAGTGAACAGGAATTAATAAGTATTGCCCAAGTCCATCAACTCTGATTATAAAATTCAGATGAAGAGTACTGACCGATGATCAAAATTGAAATAACATTGTAACTCACACAAATTTAAGTACAAGGTATAAAATAAGTAGATAAATACGAACGAACGATCTTCAGATGAAATAATAAAGCAACAATCATGTGAAACCAATGAGGCGCACAAATATCTGCGCTCCATGACCAATTAATCATACCGTGGCACTTTAATTAATTCAAACAAAAATTGTCTTGTCGTTCAAGATAGTGCGTTAAGGTTGGCTCACAGACGAATGCGCGCCAAAGCCGAAACGGACTACATTTTGAGCAAACACTTTACGAGTAAAGAAGGCAAGCAATATTAAGCACAACTGAATTTATAAATAATATCGTTCTATCGTACGAAATACACGCACCAATTACCATAATAGAAAAAATTTAATTATAAGATTTTTTGTTATATCACAGTTGCAGTGTCAGGAATTAGCGGAACAATGGAGTGCTTGTCAACGCGCCCTGCTTCATTCACGTTCCCACCACAGTGCTCCACCGTAGTAGACAAGAGAAGGGGACATAAGAAACCGCAACACTCATGAGGAGACTAGTAGAGTCACTTAGCAGAGATGTTAAACTGCAACACTCCCAGTATAACAATGTATTAAGATTCCACCGTTCGCACAAAGATAAACAGTAGAACCAAGGTTTATGGTAATCGAAATAAAATATTAACAACACGTCATAATGTTTAGCAAAACAAAATCATGGGACGATAAATCACGTGACACTTGTCTCATACTCTGATAAGTATACACAGGGTGGTTGGTAACTGGTGGTACAAGCGGAGAGGGGGTGATTCTATGCGAAAAAAGAAGTCGAAAATATAGAATACAAATTTTTTGTTTGAGGCTTTGTTTTTGAGAAAATCGACTTTGAATTTTCGTTCGGTACGCGTGCACTTTATCACGTTTCGTTATAACGGATCTCACTGTAGATCGTTGTCTCGATGGAAAAATTAAAAAAAAAAAAGAAATTAAAAAAAAAATTTTTATTCTATATTTTCGACTTCTTTTTTCGCGTAGAATCACCCCCTTTCCGTTTGTACCACCAGTTACCAACCACCCTATGTATAACAAATAAATGGAGGCATAGAATAAAGGATTCGGTTAGTTAAAAATTCACATGTATTTGGTTTGTCCAGTTAGTTCAGTCAGTCCAGATAAGAAATTCATTTAATTCACTTCAGTAAATTAGGCCATGATGCTAATTGTGAGTAGAAGTCGATTTTGCGAGCCGAATACATTCAACTACAAAATATTCTCTTTGTGCGATCGACGGATTATAATAAGAAGAGTTGGTTACAGTGGAATTTGAATTACATAAACCTGAATAATAAATGTAATAAATTTATTGGAATTAAATAAAAATAATAATTACAGTAATCTCAAAGATAAGCAAATAGTATCAATGAGCAATACCAGAGGATATGCGGCCACAGAAATACACAATTAAACCATGGAAAACCCGGGGACGGAAAGTTAGTATATAAGGAACAAACGAAGTTTCTGGGGGCAGGATCAACAACATTTTACAACAGTCTTCATCATAGCATCAGACTCTTCCTGTTATATTACACCATATTCTGTATCATAACTTGCAAATACATAACCTAAACATACTACGACTCGGCATCGTTAATTTTCCTCCACTTTGAGAGTTAATCTCAGTTACAATTCGGCTAATTGCCCTTTAACTGAGAATTCGCAACATCTACTTTCAGGAAAAATTACCTATAAAATATTCAAGAATCGCGTATTAGATAAAAAAGATATTGTAGAACATACATTTAGAATTCTGTAGATGAAGTTACAGGGAACACTGGTCGCTATATGATTAATTTAGTTATTGCAAAAATGTGCGAGAATGAAGCATCAACGCCTCACTTGTTCTCTTGTAAGCAGTAGGAGAAAACAAATCATAATACAATCCCTCGATTTGTAGAGCCGGCGATTCGGCTGTAATGGCCAAACGAGAGGTATTCATTTAATCTTATTTTATTAATAGCATTATTCTTGAATGGTATTATTTTAAAAATTGGTAGCAAAGCAGTATTCATTAGAGTTGTAAAAGACATTCTCGAGAAGGAAAACTTAAATCAAGATATTTATATATGTCGGAAATGAAAGAACACCGGAGCCTTTGGAATTTTGGGTAATCCCGCAACATTGTAACCTAGAGTCTACTATAGCTGTAATTAAACAATTGTAGTTATTCAATCCGATTGTAATTGTTCGAGATTGGTGATAGTGAGCTTTGACTCGAGGCGACAGTCTGTCGCCCAACGTAGCCGCGGTCAAGGGATAAACGCTTTGTCTAACAAAGGTATGGAGTAATTCTATAGCTCTTCTTAAGAGAAATATTTGTGGCGGGACGCGACAGTAAACATTCCAACGGTTTCTGTCCCGCGGCTCGCCACACGCAGATCCTATTCTTCGAGCAAGATGATTGCCAGCGTCTCCGAAGTACATGTTCAGCTAGCCTGAGGGCCCGTCATAAATCTTAGAATTTAGTTGACTAAAGTCCTTCAAACAAACAGTCTTTGTCCCAGCTACGGGAAGATAGGAGAGACCTATTTTTCAACGAACGGCGTCTCCCACTAGCAATTTTCCCTCGAGGGCGGCTAGCATCTTCTTCTAACCACCGATATGGAGATTGACCAATTAGCAGCAACGCCAATTTCCCTTACTTTCTGAACGAAGGCTTTTCTCGACGAATCCGATGATCTCGTGTCCTTAGACACACCCCAATATAGTTTCCCTCTGTGGCATCATCGGGACGGGAAAGGCATTCTCTCGCGCGATCTCATCGATTAAAGAGTAACATCTTCGCGATCAGTGGTTATTTCACGTTTTACTAACAAAGAATCAGACTTAGACTTTGTGAGTACGTTCTTTTGTCATCCCGTTGGCCGCGGATTCGTTATTGAGCCTGAGACCACCGTCACTAGTGTTGCGAGTCTCAAACCGCCGTGATCAATTGTCAAGACTGTAATAATTCTATCATTGCAATAAACTACGCCTGTATGTACCGTACCAATGGCTAATTCTCGTGAAGATTCATTTGACGCCCACAACCCTACTCCCAGTGCTAATCCGACATATATATTCATATTCTCCTCAACATGACAGTATAAAAGACTAGAAGAGAGGAAAGTGCTTTTAATTGCATTAGTAAAAATAATTAATGAAGTTACTAAGAACATCAAACACATACATGATAGTTTTAGAGAAAAATTTAAAAAGAAATTTAATTGTAGCATAGAAAAAAATTCTAACTTGCTATTAAAGCATTTGCAAAATTTTCAAATAATTGCAAAAATTTCAAATGGTGCATCTACAGAAAGATTAAAAAATGTACCATTTGTTATTAGTCTCGGTAATAAATTTTCTTTTGTTGTACCTTTCTTGTCTTGTAGTGATGTCCTTTATTTTGAGATTTTCATATGTAAGTGATATATAATTTTTGTAAATATATGTCTATATTATAATCCATTCGTATCGTAATATTCTTCAAATTATCACACATTAAAATGTCAACTATGCATTTTATAGAAAAGGATGATTCATCGGAAAAATCTATGGATATATCTTATCGGAGGAATATGTCGCGACATATCTATTACTCTTCAGAAGATCCATTAGACCTGAAACGTAATCTCGTCGGTAATCCATGCACTGAATTTAGTAATTCATATTTAGATACGAACGTAGAACATTAAAAGGAAGAAAGCAACCGATTCAGTGAACAGAAATAGAGAGGAATATAATACAACATGAACATAATGAAAAGAAATATTAATTGTGATGACCCTTTGACGTTATATTTCTGACCAAGAATAAGTATACTATCGAATCAACTTATGGTTGACGAAATAAATAAATACGCCATGTGGCAATGTGGCTTTAGTGTAAAAAGAAGAAAACATGGTGAATGCTGGAAACCTGTTACAATAAGCGAGATAAAAGATTTCATAGCAATATCATCAATCATGGAGATAATACAAATGCCAGATAGATTACACTTTTAAATATCAAAATTTAATTTATTTCTAAAACTCGGCCGTTTTTTAGCTATTTTGAAATGTTTACATTTTTCCGATAATGTCATATGTAGAGTCGAGGAATCTGTTAAACAAAATTAGCAATATCGGAAATAATTACTACATTCAAAAATAATGGTAAAATCTAGAAAAACTGTCGTAATAGACGAAAGTATGATTTTATAGCGTGGACATATACATTTCTGCTAATATACCAAAGGGAAACATCATAAATACAGCATCAAATTATACAAATTGTATTTACCGAGCCGTCCTAATTTTAATTATTGATTGATTATTATTATTATATATCGAGTCAACGTCCGAATCTGGGCCCGAGTCGTCCTCGTGGCGGGGGCTTGGACAGGTAAGGATTCTTCACTGAAGCTATCCATGTTTTTACACTGAAGTTATTTTTATTGACATACACGCAAAATTGTTACAGAGTTGACACAAACTCACAATGATCACACACTCGCGATGCTAGTGACAATGGTCTTAGGTTCGATAACGAATCCGCGGACAACGGGATGGTAGTCGTACGCACTCGTAAAAATCTAAGTTGGATTCTTTGTTAATATTCACTGACCGTAAGGCGTTAACCTTTTTGTCGATAAGATCGCAAGAGAGAATGACTTTCCGTCCAGGTGATACCTCCAAGGAAAACTATGACGGGGTGTGTCTAAGGACACGAGATCATCGGATTCGTCGGGGATATCCTACGTTCGGAAAGTAAGGGAAATTGACGTTGCTGCTAATTGGCCAATCTCCATGTCGGTAGTTAGAAAAGGATGCTAGCCGCCCTTGAGGGGAAGGTTGCTAGTGGGAGACGTCGTTCGTGGAAAAATAGGTCTCTCCTGTCTTCCTGTAACTGGGACAAAGACTGTTTATCTGTTGAAGGATTTTAGGTAACTAGATATTAGTGTTTATAACGGTCCTCGGGCTAGCCGATCACGTACTGCGGAGACGCGTCGGCATCTGGTAAACATCCTGCCCGGAGAATAGGATCTGCGTGTGGCGAGCTACGGGACAGAAACCGTTGGAATGTTTACTGCCACGTGCCGCTACAAATCTTTCTTTTAAGGAGAGCTATAGGGTTACTCAATGCCTTTGTTAGACGGAGAGTTCGTCCCGTTGACCGCGGCTACATTCGGCGACTAATTGTCGCCTTGAGCCCAGGCTCATTGTCACAAGTCTCAAACAAATACAATTGGGTAAAATGACGGCAAATCGTTTAATTACAACTGTAGATTTTAATTACAATGTTTTTATGGATTTTCCCGAGGTTTCAGAGGGAAGGCACCGGTGTCCTCTTATCTCCGACATATAATTTATGATATTATTGATCATGTTATATGATTGATTTCAGATATGAGAATTATATCAGGGTTTCTGTCTTGATTCTTATGTCTCGTCCGTTTCTCACGTCGCGCTTGTTTTTCTAATATCTGTGAATTGATTCCGTTCGGCAGATTTCGGCTGTGTTGGTGGCGGTGCTCTGACCCGATCAGCAAGCTCCGGACGGCTGTTACTCTTCTATAGTTCATCTCTTTATCATAGCCAACAATGACAGCCGATAATTGTTTACGCTTCTGCGTCCGTCTTTAACTTTTTGTACATTAGTTTAAACAGTTTAGATCTCGGTGTGTTCCGGAGAATTCAAAGGAACCAATGCACAGGAAGAGGAACACGCATGGATATAAATTGACAAGCCGCGTTCAGCTTACGTCATTAGTAAATAAGTTGAGTGCGTGTTCTTCGTTCTTTTGTAGTCGACACTACTTTAATTTTAGTAATTAGCACCGTGAGCTTCGCTCGACTCGCCACAACTCTTCGGATTACGTTCCGTGCTAGGTTCATGTTTATTCTCTTGCACAAGTTGCTACTTGCACTGATTGTTACTACGATACTACGACGACGAACGGTGGCGGCGGAAGTATCGGACAGATGGAGGAAGGTCCTGGAAAAAGGAAGAGAGGAGGAGGAGGAGTATATATACCAATACTAGTGTCTCATTCACTAGTCACTAGTACCGGCTCGAGACCGTTAGAGTCAGTGGCGCAAATCAAACTCGGTATGATCGGTATGACAACCGAAAGAAATGGAGGAGGTCGAGAGGATTGCCTCTGAAGCGACATATGCGTCTTACGACGTTTCGATACGAAGATGCCTCACGTAGTTGTTTTGCCACAGAGGAATAACACTGTATAATAAACAAATTCTGGACAAAGCAATTTCGCTGCAACCTACAACCAGTGAGATGTTCAAACCTTCTGGTACCCTCCTCGACCAGTATAAATAGACAGCCATGTTCTCCAGAAGCCAGTCAGTCGTGCGAATCAATATCAGTATCGAGTTAGTCAGTCAGTCCGTCGCGCGAATCAATATCAGTATCGAGTCATCGAATCAGTCAGTCGAGCGAATAAGTATAACGAATCAGTCTAGCGAATCAGCATAACAATTAGTATCAGTACCGCAGTATCGCACAATCTTATAACGAATATCATCGAGCGAGCAACGCTTGCGATTAACTTTGTATTCTACATTTTATAATATCTGTAAATATAGTTAACGAAATCAACTCGTCTCGTTATTAATTTAACCAGCAGCACGTCTCACCGTTCACCACATCTCCATCTCGAAAAATCTTAAAGGCACTTGCGTGTGTAGGCTGAAGTTAGTGTCCCGGAAGATGAGGGCGGCCGGCGCTAAGTTTCAACAACGTACGGTCGTCCCATCTTATCTCGGGACTACGGGCGTTCTTCAGCTTTCTCAACAACGGTATCACTGAAACCCCATTTGCTCGGTGATCGAGCGCGATTGGGGCTTCGTGGCGATGCAGATACGGGTCCGCCAAGCGTAGACTTCTAAGATGAGGCAAATCTTTCCTTGTACCCGTCCGCCGGTCTTGATAGGATGGTAACCGTGACGGTCCAGAGCAAAGAGCTTATGGCACGAAGTATCCGTCAAGTGCGCCTAGATTTTAACTTCCGGAATTCTCGCGGAAATAGGGTCCTCTCCTATTCCATACAGGAGTAATGCTCTCCTTTGTACAATTCGCACTCCTAGGCAGAACTAAAAACCCAGGTTTTTGTCTCCCCGACGGATACTTGAAGAACGCGCCCCTTTGGGAGGCGCAGTCGTTCTCTCAGAGCTTTGGATTCCACGACGTAGTTCTAGGACTTCCAAGATCATAATCTTTTTATATATAGAATCCTTCAACTGCTCTGAGGTGGAAAGTTCGGTGGAAGATTGGGGAGACGTCTCCCATTTTCGTTGGGATTGCCAGTCCAGTTTCTCATCGTGATGTACACGAGAGAATCGTTGATGTGGTTGGCCTGACGACTTTTTTCAGGACGCCCAAGGTCTTGAATGTACCATAGCACAATGTCTTCAGGTCCGAAGATGTCTCGCGTAGAGTGTTAGCTTCATCAGGGCTATTCAGTCAGCTCCAGACGTGCGCGTATCTGGTAGTGTTCGCAGACATGGCGTCCTTTCAACGTCTACACTCGGTCGAAGTTATTGTCCGACGTGAGAATGTTGCGAATCAGAGTAGCAGCTTCGTCTCACAACTATTCTACCCTCTTCTCCAATCCCGTGGAAACTATAACTGAACGACGCACGGTCGAATTTCTCGGCATTTGCGTAAACATCAACGAAAGACGAAATCTTATGCGATGCCAAGCCGTGCTTCGTAAATCTATTACTAGGGCACTACCGATGAGGACGAGTTGTAAGGTCGGTGTACAAGCATCTTACTGCGTGCTCGACTAAACAGTGCGTAAGACAAAAGCGTGATCAAGCAGCGAGGCAATTCTGCGCCGATAGGACCTCGGGACATGATACAGACTAATTTATAGTATTATTCTAAATACAAAACACCAAGTAAGCATATCATTACTTATGACGAGCTAAAAGTTTATGTTTGTTTAATAAATCATTTAATGGAAATCCTACAAAGGGCTTTAAAAATTACCTCTTATGCCATGAAAGTTGTTACGCCAGGTACAAAGGGCCTTTCTGTCGAAAGCATAGAAAGTGCTAATGACCTAATTTCAATACTTAACTCGTCCATTACAATATTCACTATCTTCTCTACAATATAAATACTCTGTATACTCTGTATACTCTGTAGGACTTTTTGTAATTGCATTTGAAGTGCCTTCTAAAAGACCTTTATTAAGTGTCTCATTGAGTTATTACAAAGTTTCTAAAATGAACGTATATTTTTAACTGCCGTTATAATTTCGTGTCATTTATTATTACTTAATCCAAAAAATTAGATATTCTTTGTTCTTTAACATTTCTGTAAAGCTTGGTTCGTTGTGTGGTTTAAATGACGAGATAACACGATGTTGAAGCCGCCAAATATATTTAAAGTAATTAATAAATACAGAGAATGTTCGCTACGACGCTCGGTACTAACTGATTCGCTATTAAAATCGCTTGAGACTGAGACTGGAAAACTGGTCACCTTACGATCGCGTTCGTTTATTTGTACTGGTCGGGGAAGTACCGGAAAATTTAAATTTGACTTTGTTTAAAGATTGTACGTAGCGACAACATTGTTTTGCCCAGAGTTTATTTATTATTACATTATGCATGTTTTAACGATGTTGATACTCCGAAGCAAAACAGCAACATGATTCGAATTGTCCTCTAGCTCACGTGCCGCTACGTTTCTTATATGTCGGGTTATCATTAGGATTTAAGGCGCGTAATGATTCTTCGTTTGAATTAGCCATTGTTTTACGAAACAGAGAATATATTTAAGCGAATAAACAAGATTTTACAAAATATTATGAATAATGAGTTTAATAAATGATAAGTTTAACTAATAATTAGATTAAAGAATAATAAGTTTAACGAACAATAAGAGGAACGAATAATATGTCTTACGAATAATAAATTTAATGAATAATGAGATTAACGATTGATAGGTTTCACGAATAATGAATTTAATTAACGCTATTAACAATGTTCCGGGGTTCAAACGAATCCACGGTCAACGGAATAACTCTTTACTATGCGTAGAATAATTTTACACACAAAAATACGATTGCTGAGACACTCGCTAAATTGCTCGATGTATCACTTTCCAAGGCGATCACACGAATGAATATCTGATGAAAATCTTTTTCGCTATACGACTGCATTTGTTTGTTATATGCTCGCTGGAAACATCGAGAAGGTTCCAATCGTTGTTGCTAGGCAATTTCTGTCAAAAGTTTGTTGTATACTCTTTGGAAACATGGAGAAAGTTCCAAACGCCGTTGCTAGGCAGTTTCTGTCTGGAGATTGATTCCTAATACAACGTGTGTCCCATTATATCGACATCTCTAAAGTACAATTGTGATTTCTAGGGAGAACAATACAACCGATCCACACCTTCGTCAGGCAAAACGTTTCGGCGACCAGTTGTCACCTCGAACCCACTTTCGCTTTCACAAATATCAAACAATTACAAATGACAATTGCTTAATTACAGTTATGATAAAATCTAGGCTAAAGCATTAGAAGGCTTCCTCAAAATTGCAAAAGGAAGGCTCCAATTTTCCTTTCATCTCCGACATATACAATTTATTTTTGACACATAACAAATAATTTTTTCACAGTACAGAAAAAAGCATTGGCCTATATCCAGACATTGTCATAAAGTTAAAACTAAATTTTATAAAATTTGCGATTCAGTTAGTTCGTATGATAGTGTTCGACGTAGCCTAGTCCTCTGTACTTCGGCGCGGTTGTAAATGTCGATCGCGACATACCAGGTAAACGAACGAAAGTGTCAATAATACATCACTCCTCACGGTAGCTGATCGTGATTTGATCGGAGCTGATTTCCAAAAACACTATAAATAACGCCAAGAATTGTATCAACTATCAGTCCATTAATCTAATTCTATCTATTATAATTTAACTACATGTATTCACATGTAGATTCATTTGGCATTCAAGATACTGCCATGACTTATTTAATGACGAATAGATCGCGATACGCAAGAAGCTTAAGAAATAGAAATTAATTTAAATATAGTCATGTTCAGTATCACTTTATTCGTAAGAATCTCAACAATCTAACTAAGAGACAATGAAGTCAAAAATATAAAAGCTTTATTTTTCTTATTTTAGCGGCTCATCGATAATTGCGTCATTGCTTTATCGATAACTTTGGGAAATATTTATGACGTAGTAAGCATAACTCGTATCTATCTAAAGGGGCAAATTAGTTTAAAGGGTTTTATGCGTATTAATTGTGTACCGATATACGAAATTACGACTTCGGGCGGGCTTGAAAAACACCGACAGTCTCGCTCGAGTCGAAGAAACGCGAAAAGACGAACCGTGTGTATTCGTTTGTTGCACAAATCATATAATTTGGAACAATTTCCTGTCTCATTTATGATACGTCTTGGTGTTTAGAACAGGAAGCGTTAAACCGTTCTATGATAAGCAGTCCAATATAAGAACTACTTCACGGTTTTTGCTTCGGTTCTTATGTTCTTACCGTTTCTCGCAACACGTTTGTTTACAGACGTTAATTTTTTAAACTTCCGCATTTGCCTTTAACTTTTTATGTAACAATCCTTTAAACGGTTTAAACGTTTGCGTATTCCGGAAAATTTAGAGGAATCAACGAAAAAGGAGCACGCAAGGGCATAAATCGAGCCGTGCTCGGTTCGCGTCATTGCAAAGTATTCGGTCATTGCCGAATCATGTGTCATCTGCGTTTCAACAATTAGAAGAATTCTAAATGCGTATTTGCCTTCACTCCTTGTAATCCTTGACTAAATTTCATAGACGCGCTCGGCATACCTGATTTTAGTAATTTCTCGTGTATTGTTTCATTATTGAATTTTGTTTTAAATAAATTTTGACAATGAAATTGCGACGTCGTGAGCGTCGAGATCATTTCTTGCCAGTTTTAACTCTTCGTTTGGCATATCGTCGGAACTCTGACGTGTCCGTCCACGAAAAAATTTCTACCATATGCTATAAGAAACATGCATTCTTTGAATAGAAAATAGTATAGAACCATCATCAGAATGATAGAAATTAGCATTACTAGTGATTTCTATTCTATATGATAAATTTATTGATAGATGGATTTATTTATTTAAACAGGGAACGATGGTTATTTGATGTAAACTTAATGCAGTAATGTGATATAACTAAGACAACTAAATTGATAATTCACAACTCATAACTAACAATTAACAACTCATAACAACTTGGCAACTGATGATTAACCAACTGGCAACTAATGAACTCCTCGCAACTAAACTCTAAATTAACTGACTACTAATCGACTTTCTCCCTCGAGAATCCCTTTGTCATTTTTTCATACTCTACCACGCACGTGTTCCGTAACCGTCCGCGATCATGTTCACGTAACGTCTTCTTCTGGGTAACTATTACTGAAGGACCAAGGACATATTAATTAAGTACAAACATTATAATTTCTTTGTTCTTATTATTATTGCATTTATATATGATATAGAAAAGATGAAAATTAAAAATTGTATTATAATTAGACTACAAATTCAAACTACAACATTCACAATACTATATAGCTCGAGGCTGCATCATGAAAGGATTAATAATTCTGTGAAAGAGATAGCGTAGAGCCCTTAGGGAATTTTTTAGTGACGAGAACGAGTGATTTCAGCACTGTATGATCATTGGCTTAAAATTAGATGTTCGCAAATGGTTTGGTTCATTGAAACATTAAATAATGTAGGAACAAAATATAAAGAAATTATTTCAATGCTTCGGCAAAATATAATTAAGTGCTACTCCATGAATGCCACTCTAGAAATAAATAAAAAATTAACACTTATAATATCTGTAATAACAGTAATATAACTTTAATTAACAAATATAAGAAAACGTGAAGCTTTGGACGCTTCAAGTAGTTCTTAAAAGAGCAGGCGAACACATTTGAGGGTACAATATATTAAACTAGCTGACAAACTTTTTCCCTGCCTCGGGCCACATGAACTTCCGTTAGGCGATTCCCCTACCATGAGCGAGTTAGTCTGCACTTTGTGCATCTTCTATGGGATGACGGCAGCTAAGGGTTTTCTGACACCATTACGATCAGATAGGAATACGTTATAGTTATAATTTATAATAGTTGACCTATTATAATCTACTATCTTTATTCTAAATCAAGCAAAACTATATACATACTTAGTGTGGACACTGTGTTCGTGACGTTTTGTTAATAAATGATCATATGTCGACAGGAATTTTGCTGCTTGCTATCCTTAGTAAGGTAAAGCTGTCGGCTCTTTGTTAACACTGATTGATTCTATGATTTTGTGTTTCATAGTAGAAAAAATGCTTTCGCATTTATGAATGAATCGCAGATTATTTATATATGACAGATAATAACTCAAAAAATTCATGTCCACGTTTACTACTACTAGGTAGGAACAGAATCTCCTGCAGATTGTACACAATTCCAATCGAAATGGCATATACTGTTCGATCTTGCAACGTCTTGAATTGTTGAAAATGACTAAGTCATTTTTTAATGTATCGAAATCTTTAAATCTAGTTTGGAATTGTTCCTTAATTTCTGTTAACGATGCTGTGAATTGCTATTTTTTCGCAAGACAGAAAAGTATCAAAGTGGGAAGTTCCTATTTTAAATATATATATTGAATTTATTTTTGGAAGCAGCTGATGTGCCCAATTAATTTTAATGTCTATTATGGCCTTGCTTTTGTAAACTTATATTTAAAAGGTATATATTTAAAAATATTTAAGGTGGTGTGTAAGGCCTATCAAAAATGGCAATTCACTTAAGAACGAAATATCTTCAAGGTTCGATAATAAATCCTCATTTCCTTTAATTTTATTTTGCTTCTTTTAATTCGGATACGTCTTTTCTTAAAGAAGAAAGTCGGGACAAACTCCTCCCTGCAGTCAACCAGTGTACATCTGTATATACGTTATATACATGTATATCTGTATGCAACGGGAGATCTTTGTAAGTAGAATTAATTTCTTACAAGAAGATTTTAAAACTTCATGCTTCTATGCTTTATTTTCGTCTATAATCAAGTTAGTATAATAATTTTCGTTAGTATTTTCATCATGGAATTTAACATTTTAATTTTCGCACATGACGCTTTTTGATGCAGGATACAATGTTGTGCAATTGATGCCGTTTTTTTTTTTTTTTTTGTTAATGGGCCTTTTAAGCCGTTTTCTTTCTTTATTATTAATGGTGCTCAGTCTGTGATAATCGCGCTGTATTTATTGAATCCTCTGTGTACTCCTACTTCTTTGCGGAAAGCATTGAAGATACTAATTTCTTTTCTAGATAAATGCGGTGGTGCGAGTGTTAAAAGCTCTTCATCGATGCAAAAATTCTCATCCATTATTCACACAAAAATTATATATTGTCTTACAGCAGTAATGTCTATGCTTTCATTTAGGCAAAGTGGGAAATATCAACGTCTTTCCAATAGTTTTAATCTACTTTCAATTTGTTCATTGATATCGATCACGTAAGCAGAAATCGTTTGATGTGATATAGTCACACTTTCGAAACTTTTGTGGCGGCACTCGACAACAAATACCGCCACTCGACACTAACTAGTACCGGACAACGGTAGCGCAGTGGTTAGCGCCTTAGGTTACGAACGTTCAGGACCTGGGTTTCGAATCCCGGCGGCATCCGTGTCCTATTTTTCTCCCACGCATCTAAATTAGAAAAAAAATAGCAATAGTACCCCACCAGCGACATCTATAGTCAGAAGCTCTTTAAGTATCATGGACTACACAATACGCCTCAATTTCTACTATAATTTCACTTCCGAAAGCCTTAGCCATATGAGTTGTTAATCTCTTTACAAATTTCACACCCGAAAAACATTTCTTCGTACGAGCGATCTCCAATGCCAACTGCGTACTTTGTTTTTGATGCGTATTCATACCACTACCTTGCAATTTATTTATGTATGAGATCTTTAATTTCTTCCGTAATTGTTGTCGACATTCTCCAGAACACGCCGAAGAGTTTTCCACATGATGAGTATTATAATATTGGAAGACGATACTTTTCTTCATTACAGCCAATTTTGTATTACAAAGCAAGCGCTATCACAATCCATCACAATTCATGAGGAAGATCTCTGTTTACTAGACTTCATGAAAGCAACTACTTTCACAGTTCATTATTCCTTTCGGCATAATTAACACTAGGTTTACGGGACCAGTCAATTTGACGGGTTTCAAACTGCGAAATGAAATATCTCAAAAACCATAGCATTAATTTTAACCATTTTGCATCGTAAATTAATCATTTCATCCAAAGAATTCATATACACAATTGTTTTTTCCTAAGCTTTCTAATTTTTAAAATTTGTATGTAGTATACCCTTTTTTTTCTTCCGAGGAGGGAAAGTGCATTACGCATATCCAGTACCATTCGTACATGGGTTATGTGGGGCTCGGCAGGGTACTAAAAACCCCTCCTCCTTCGCTGATCCAAGCGGTACTCGAGGTTCCAACCCGGCACAGTCGTTCGACAATACTTCGGGTTGGCCTTTACATAACGTACCCTAAATCTCTACCTCTGCTTCAATCCGCTCCCCTTCTTCTTCTTCTGGACAATCCACCACGCTTCTCTATTTCCTTCTCTCTGAGCTGCCGTGACTTCATCACTCTGTTACAAAATGTAGTGAATTTCAGCCACATACAATCTTCCGCAGTCATCCTCGCGACGGTGTCACTGTCCATCCTCCACTCGACCCCTGCCTCGGATTCGCCATCCATCTGGGACACTTGAACAGCACGTGCTCGGCGTCGTCCAGGTCGTCCCCACAATCCCAGCAACTGGCATGATTCTCCTTGCCGATCCTATACCGATAGTAGTTGAAGATACCATGACCGGTAAGGATCTGCATCGCGTAATGGTCGATCCTCCTCCTCCTCCTTACAAAGGTCAAGGGATCCCTGATCAACCATCTTGTCCAATTGCCGGGATTGTGGAATGTCCTTCGATGTTCCACTTGTCCTCGGCTTCTTTTTTCAGGCTCCTCATCTCCTCCACCAAGCCATACGCCTCGCCCTGCCGATCTTCGCTGGATCTCCTCTTCTTCGCCTCGTACTCCTTCCACCGAGGCTTCGCCTTGATATGAACGGGCATGCTGCCCGTTACCACGCACAGCGCCCCGTGCGACACTGTCCTGTACGCCGTTGACGTACGAACGTCAACGGTCAACTTTTGCCAAGGGTTTTGGCAAAAGCACCACCCTCGCCACCTTCCACACCGCTGGTATCCGCCCAGAACTATTTATACTGTTGAACAGGTCCAGGAGCCGCCCAGGTCGTTGTTCCGCTACGATCCTAACGATCTCCCTCGGAACCCCTTCCACGACCACGGCCACGGCCGTTAGCAGGTGCTCCTCTTCTCCCCGCATCTGCGGGACCCGAGAACTATGATCTTCCTCCGACTGTTCCGCTCTATTGATGATGAAAAGATATTCAAGAATCCTCGCAACCCCGTCCTTGTAGAGACCCTCCGGTGGCACGTTCCGATCCATTTTGGCTCTTACTGCTCGATACGGACTCCCCCAAGGATCCTAGTCCAAAGTTGCGCAAAACTCCCTCCACTTTTCCACCTTACTAATAGGTCCTGCGCTAGCCTGCGCACCTGTCCAAGTTTATCTGCAGGACCTTTATCTTTTTCTGCCCCTGCCCTCCACGCTGACCATCAGACAGGCCAACGAACCCGTAACGTGCCCGTAGCGTTAGTCTTTGCAGTAGTCTTTGTCCCAACTACGGGAAGAAAGGGGAGATCTATTTTTGCAACGAACGACGCTTTCCGCTAGCAACCTTTCCTCAAGGACAGCTAGTATCTTTTTCTAACCACCAACATGGAAATTGACCAATTAACAGCAACGTTAATTTCCCTCACTTTCGAATGACGACTATCCTCGACGAATCCGATGATCTCGTGTCCTTAGACACACCTCATCATAGTTTTCCTCTGTGGCAACATCGGGACAGAAAGTCATTCTTTTTTGCGATCTCATCGACGAAAAGAGTAACGCCTTACGACCAGTGAATATTACGCGTTTTATTAACAAAGAGTCCGATTTAGATTTTGTGAGCACGTACATCTATTATCCCGTTGACCGCGGATTCGTTATTGAACCTAGGATCATTGTCATTAGTTTCTCGAATATCTAATTACCACGGTTACTTGTCCAATTCTATAATAATCGTATTTGCACTTGTCAATGTCTTCTCTATTGCATAACGACAATGTGTAATCCAAATGAAGATTCGTTTCACGCCCCTAACCCTAATTCTAATGTAAACCCGGCATATATTACAACATATATGTCGGAGATGAAAGAACACCGGAGCCTTTGGAATTTTGGATAATCCCGCAACATTGTAATCTAGAGTCTACCATAGCTGTAATTAAACAATTGTAGTTATTCAATCCGATTGTAATTGTTCGCGAGTGATAATGAGCTTGGGCTCGAGGCGACAACCAGTCGCCGAACGTAGCCGCGGTCACGGGATGAACGCTTTGTCTAACAAAGGTATGGAGTAATTCTATAGCTCTCCTTAAAAGAAATATTTGTGGCGGCACGCGACAGTAAACATTCCAACGGTTTCTGTCCCGTGGCTCGCCACACGCAGACCCTATTCTTCGAGCAAGATGATTGCCAGATGTCGATGCGTCTCCGGAGTACATGGTCAGCTAGCTCGAGAGCCCGTTATAAATCTTAGAATTTAGTTGACTAAAGTCCTTCAAACAAACAGTCTTTGTCCCAGCTACGGGAAGATAGGAGAGACCTATTTTTCAACGAACGACTAGCAACTTTCCCTCGAGGGCGACTAGCATCTCTTTCTAACCACCGATATGGAGATTGACCAATTAGCAGCAACGCCAAATTCCGTCACCTTCTGAACGAAGGGTATCCTCGACGAATCTGATGATCTCGTGTCCTCAGACACACCCCATCATAGTTTTCCTCTGCAGCATCATCGCGACGGAGAGTCATTCTCTCGTGAGGTCGTATTAGCGAGTTACTTAGAGTCTGTACGCTCGGTGGATATTACACGTTTTCGGAAAGAGTCCGACTTAGAATTTTGTGAGCACGTACATCTATCATCCCGTTGACTGCGGATTCGTTATTGAACCTGAGACCAACATCACTAGTATCGCGAGTGTCCAACCGCCGCGGTTGATTGTCGAGTCGGTAGCATCCATACTCGTATTAACAGACCGTACCTTCGTTATAACACGACGATGGCCGATTCCAATGAAGATTCATCAAACGCCCACAACTTTATTCCTGACCCTTCTCCGACATATATATTACACTCTGAAGACCTCGATAACCTTCTTGCGCGCACGCTTGTTGCCAACCGACTCTTCTAGATTCTTCTAACAGCCTCCAATAGCCTTTTGTCTCAACTGTGACCTGGACGCCCTCTAACACTTACACACACATTCACATGTACAGTGTAAATGTATCATCTACTTAACATCTTGATTTTCTGCTGGTATCTGCACGTGGCTGCAGGATGGTTTTCCCACAGTATTTGATGTTTGTTCTTTTGGTTTTACAGCCGGCATTACATCGTTCTGTTCCTCGTTGTAGGTCGTGGAGTCGGTTTCGCGGGGGTCGTTGCCCACTTTCTGTTCACTGCCGTAGGCGCCGGCTTCTTTGTTGCCGCCTGTACTCTTGGCGATTCGGAATATCGTTCCTTCGGGGCTCGCTCCATTCTCCCAAAGGACGTGCTCGGTTTCCCGATTGTCCTGATGCATAGGGTACGATTATCCCAGTGTCTACACGGGCTTTGAATTTGTAACAATGGTTCACTAGATGCCCAGGTTTTTTACAATAGTTACATGGTATAATATTTTGTCTCGGAGCGTTTGGGTAATTCTGCGATGGAGATACAAATCTTCGATCCTGGCGGTTGTTTCCGATGTTGTTATTAGTGTTCAGGGGACGAACGTTGTTACGTTTGTAATTGTTCGGAGGTGTCGGTCGTTGGTATTGTCACGTAATAAATGACGAGATATTGTAAAAAAAAGGCGAATGAGCAATAGCCCATTCGTATGCTTTATTAATAAGACAATGTTACAATTCAATTGTAGAACACAGACTGACTCATTGACTAAGGGACTGGGATCTTTACCTCCTCATTATGATTCACATATCCTACGGGTGGGAGTCCGGCTACTGTCTGTTCTCATCGCTATCGCATGACCAAGTGTTATCGACATATCCTGAGGTCGGCAGATGTCTGGCTTTTGGGTGACGTTACACTCCCCCCTTCGTAGAGTGAACTTAGTCCTCTAAGTTCTTGCGTTTCTTCAGAATCGATGGATGAAATTTGGCCTTGGGCGGTGTTGATAATTCAAAACTTACTCTTGATTCTCTTTCTGTTCCAGGTTGTACAGGTAATATCGGTGTGTAAATGTTTATAGGGGCGGAAGGTGTTGCAGTACTAACGTTAGGTGTGTTACTAACGGTGTTTTTCTTAATTTTGTAGCAAAATATGTGAATACATAGTTTTGTCAGTCCTATCTTATTAAGCAGATACAAGCATATAAGTCCAATGGATATATATCCTATTATTTGCAACGTAGTGAGACCTCAAGTTTTAGTTTGTGTTATTCTGTGCGAAAAAGTTAACTGATTGGCTCTATCTTCTATTTGATTCAAGGTATCAGTATAACCGTTTAGGTTGCTCTTACTTTAGGAGTCTTTTCTAAGGCATCAAGCATTGAGGATCAATCTACGTTATTAGTTATATTTATAGTTCTAGTCCTAATATCGTAAGAAGTGCTCTTGGGATTGCCACTGATTCTCATATGGTTGTCTCCATACGATATATCTACAGTTATTTTAGTTTTCAACAGAGAGGGTTGCTTCAGTTTGACAATTTGATGTCCTTCTTTAGAGAATATATTGAGTTCTATTGGTTTTCCTGGTATAGCTATGTAGTGATTTTCGTTTTTGAGTGGTATAAAAGTTATTTCTACTATCTTATAGACTGTGAATTTACAAAATCTTATGGTATTGTCTACACTAACTATTTCGGATGCGCAATCGTGTTTTGAACGTCTATCATGTATGGCTTGAGTTTTGTTTGCAAATATACAATTCGTGTTTGATTCGTGTTTGCTTGTCCAAATATATCTGGTCTACATTCATATAAGTTAATCCTGAGGTGAAAAATATCGGACGTTCGACTAATGGGGCGAGAAATGCTCCGTTCTTTTGAGTCGGTATAAGGTATACCTGTTCTATTTCCCATTCTGAGTCAATTATTGTTGGAATTGAAATTTTAAAGAAGATCTTTTCGCTTTGGACAAACAGTGTGAGTGTAGAGACGTCTAAAATATTTTGGAAATTATTTTCTTCTGGTGAAAATCCTTCATTTATGATGTGATTTCCTAAAGCCTTAGCGTACTGTTCTAAGAAAGTGTGATGATTTATAATCTGGGGGCTAATAATTCCTTGTTTTCCTAGTAAAATTAAATTGAATATTTCATCGAGTTGAAAGTGTAGATCTGACAAAGCGCTTTCTATGGAAATAGTCTTGTCTGTTAGAAGTCCTAGCTTGTTTACTTGATTTATTTTATTTTGTATGTCCGCGTTTACTTTTTCTAATTGTTTTAGGCTGTCGGTGTTCAGGATTTTCCTAATTAGAGCGGCTTGATTAGCTACAATGGTTTTTAATTCGTTTCCTTCGCTAAATAGTTTGTCGATATTCTGGTTTATCAATTGTAAATCGTCAGAATTTAAGGTTCCGAAAAGTGTTTTGCTGATTGAACCTATAGCGTCTATTAATCCTCTCTTAACTCTAGAATGAGTTAATAATCTTAAATGTGTTTCTAGCGTTTTGATGTTATTGAACTTGTTGGTTAAGGAAAGTATCTCTGATTTTACTTGACATGGGGTGGTATAATGTTTTTGGATCTCTGTTATGTGTTTTCCTAACGTATCGATGTGGTTAAATATATCGCTTACATCTATTCCTATATATACGTTAACTTTTTCATTACACTAATAGACTATTACACTAATAGACTAATATTTTCTCGTGGAAAATTGCGTTATTTTCTATCGGTATTAATTCCAATCCGAGCACGAGGGTTGTGCATGAGATGAGCGTCCTGAAAAGTATGCTTTAATTCTGTTACCATGTATCTTCTTAATTTGGTTAATCGTATTCTTCTAGCTTTAATCTCCATCTAATTAATCGTGATGAGGGGTCTGCAATTTTTAAGTTAAGTTAAAGCTTGATGGTCGGTTCTTATGAGAAAATGTCCTCTTAGCAAATATTGTCTCAAACGTTTTACTGTCCATACGATTGCAAGGAGTTCTTTTTCAGTGGTTGAGTAATTTCTTTCGGGGGATTTAGTGTTCTGGAGATGTAACAACAAGGATGGTCGTTTTGTGAAAGAACAGCGCCTATTCCTTCGTTAGAGGCGTCGGTTGTTAATGTAAATGTTTCGTTAAATTTGGAATATGTCAATACTGGGGCTTTGCATAATGCGTTTTTGAGAGTTTGAAAGCTATCTTGTTGTTTGTCTGTCTAATGAAAGGGTGTGTCTTTCTTTGTCAGGTCGGTTAGAGGTTTGGTTTGAAACAAATGGATGAATTACAATTCAACAATTTAATTAAATTTCGCAATGGCATCATGAATAATCCGAAAGGAAAGGGAAGAAGAATGGAACGATAGGACTATACACTTTTATAACAAATACTGTTACGACCGTTCGCGGAGAAACGCGGTCGCTAGGAAAACGAGTCAGCGAGAGGCGTAAATTCTCGCTACGATTCGGTTAATCGACGCCGCGAAATAGTCGTTCCCCTGTTTCGGTTAAGATAACACAGGTGGTTAAATGAATGTAACACTGTATAGTAAGTTATATATCACCGTTTATTCTAACAACTTGTAAAGAAGATAGTTACGCTGGTGCGCATGTATAAGATGAGTGAGTGACCGATCTACAGGTGTGTTCCCGGTTGAAGGATGTTGACTGTTCAAAGGATGGAAAATCAGTTGTCTTCGCAGACGATGCTGTGGCGGAGGAAAGCTAAGGATGGGTGTGTCTAGCGCACGGGACCATCGGATTTGTTGGTGACGATTTTGGCTAAGAGAGTGAGAGAAATAGGCTTTGTTGTTAATTGGTTAAATGAAGGTTGGTGGACTAGGAAGGGTCTTAGCTGCCCTCGAGAGAAAGTGGTTAGTGGGAGGAAAGTTGCACCATACGTGAGAAAAACTAACTTTCCCTTGTCAAGCCGTAGTAGACAATGGTCTTTAGAAATGAGTCGGAAAACAGATGTTTGTTAGGTCTGAAGGACCTTAGCTAGCGAATTGCTTAGATTTATGATGGGTCCTTAAGAATATTGAGGGTACGCAGCGAGGATGAGCGAACATCTGGTTTACGTTTGGCCCGCGGTGTGTGGCCTGGTCTAGGTAGAATGTCGCCCGACGTAACAAATACGAAATATCAATCTAATATATAACAAATATGGACATACAAAATCTACAATAAACAAAATACATCTTATATACAACGGAATATAAAATATATAAAACACCTAGGCATATTATCACACTTCGATAAACCAAGCACTATTGTCAAAATCCACACACGAAACGTCAAGATTGAAGTGAAAGGGATTCCACGAACAGTACACTTGATCAAGTTACAACTAACACATCATCGAAGTAGACCACCAGAACAATTTCAAGAGGCAATGTAGTACAGTGGTGTATGGCATAATGTTGCTTGTCGAATACTGCAGATAGTAGAAACCTAAAAGAAAAAGGAAAATTACTATGTATGTTCTAACTATTATTTGAATATAAAATGTGTTATTCAATAAAATAATTACAAAACAGTGAAAGTGAAAAGTACCTTGCAAACAATTGCTCATCATAGAAGGAAGTGTATGTGCAAAGACAGGTTATAGGTCCATATTCATAGAACATAATGTATGACAGTCAGCTGAAACAAATGGATGAATTAACCTCAATTGTCTTAATACAAAATATAATATTACTAAATGTTTATAACAATATTGTGGTTAAGCCAAAGGAAGTGTGACACTGCTTATCGAATAGTGCAGATAGTGGAAACCTAAAAGACAAAAGGAAAATTACTACGTGTGTTCTAACCATTATTTAAATATAAAACATGTTAATTCAATAAAATAACTAAAGGCAGTGAATGTGAAAAGTACCTAGTGCACGATTAATCATCGTAGAAGGAAATGTACATGCAGGAATTCCACAGAGACAAATTATGGATCCACTCCATAGAACATAATATGCGTCTGTCAGCTGAAACGGAATGGATAAACTAACCTTAATTGCCTTGACATATATGAAAGAAAATAATATTATTAAAAATTTACAACAATATTACAATTAAACTAAAAGAAGCACGATAACAGTCAATGATTGTTGTTCGACAATAGACTTACGGTTGTCCAATGGAAAAGAAAATTCAAAGATCAAGAAAATATGTGACATTACTACAAATAAGTCAACACTGACGCAACAGTCTTCGATAAGAAGAAACAAAATTAGTTAATAAGTGTAGAAAGAGGTTATAGAATAATTAAGATAAGTTAACTGAATGTCAATAATAAATATGACTAGAATAAGAAGGTGTTATACTATATTAACCTATATAATATTGTTAAATTATTGTATCTGACATATGGAAATAAATTTTATAATACACAATAGCGATAGTTAATACAATACAATACCCACGTATTAAATTAAATTAATTAAATGACATTTTTATACTTACAAATATAGGATGGATAAAGATATCCATAGTAAGTATTTAGAACATAAGAAGAACCGGATGATGCCGTACGTACTGCAGGAATGCTCCAGGTAAGTGATGCAGTGTTGAAGGAACATGATCGGAGAAGCTATAAAACAATAATAACCCAATAATAGCTTTGACTAATAATATATGAATTAGCTCCAAAATTATACCATTTAAATATGAAATAACAACAAATCACAAGAACCAAGTAACAACAAACTAACAAAAGGAAGCAGAAATAGTCAATGAATATAGAAATAGATTAGAAATTAATCAAGACAGGTTAACTAAGCATCAACGATAAACATGATTAAAATAAGAAATTATTATATTACATTGAGCTATTATAGTGTTATTATACTAAATTTAATATAAAGAAATAAAGTTATACATACTTACAGATATAGGATAAATAAAAGTAAAATAAGTGTTTAGAGAATAACGAAGAACCTGTCACGTAATTTTTGGGTTGGTCGGTGAAAATAAAATATAGTTGAGTCGTAACACAACTATTTACTTGGTTTTAATCAACCTTTATTATGAATTCAGCAATCACAATGTAACACGCACTGAATTAACATAAATCACAATTCACTCCAACCACGTTATATAAGACTTAGTTACAACAATACATTAACTACGCGACTTATAAGAGTAGAGACCGACATAGATATGTTGACTATTCTAAGGATACAGAATAAGTGAAGTTTTACTGACGATACTGTGTCTGAGGAAAGCTAGGGGTGGGTGTGTCTAAGGACACGGGACTATCGGATTTGTTGATGACAATTTTGATTAAGGAAGTGAGGGCAGTAGACACCATCTCCGATTGGATAATAGGACGGTTGGTGGACCAGGAAGGGTTTTAGCCGCCCTCGCGAGAAAGTTGCCAACGGAACATACCAGATGTGGAGGAAACCAACTTTCTAAGCTAACACGTGGTAGACAATAAACGTAAAGGGAAATTTAAGACAGGAAATACTCGCTTGGTCCGAAGGACCTTAACTATAAAAATGCCAAGGCACTTAAGACTATTGAGGGTGCGCGCCAAGGATATGCAGACATCTGGGTGCCATCCTGTCCGTGGTGTGTGGCCTGGTCTCTGATATGAATTGACGTTACATACCCCCCTTCTTAGATTGATTTTGGTCCTCCAAAATCTCAGTGTTTCTGCGGATTATCTCTAGGTCAATTTCCGGTAACGTCCTTACAGTTGTGTAGCCATTTAAGGGCTTGGTGGTCTGTTTGAATTTGGAATTTACGGCCTAATAAATATTGTCTCAGTCTTTTAACTGCCCAAACGATAGCTAATAATTCTTTTTCCGTCGTTGTATAATTTCGTTCAGGAGGGTTTAATGTTCTCGAAATGAAGCAACAAGGGTGCCCGTCTTGTGAAAGGATCCCTCCCAAATCTTCGTTACTGGCGTCCGTTGTCAACGTAAATGTTTTTGTGTAGTCGGGATATTTTAGTACCGGTGCTTGGCATAATCTTTCTTTTAACGTATCGAAGCTGAGTTGTGTTCTGTCGGTCCAGTGGAATGGCGTGTCCTTTTTCGTGAGGTCCGTAAGGGGTTTTGCTAGCTTTGAAAAGTTACGAATAAATTTTCTGTAATAACCTGCTAGCCCGAGGAAAGATTTTACTTCTGTTGGGTTCTTAGGTTGTCTAAAGTTTTTTACTGCTTCTATTTTCTTCGGATTTGGTTTTACTCCCTCGCTTGGTACGGTATGTCCGAGGTATTCTAATTCGGGCTTTAAAAATTCGCACTTATCTGGCTGTAGTTTCAGCCCCAATTCCCTAAGTCTTTGTAAAACGATAGCTAGGTTTTGGTTGTGTTCTTCTATCGATTGACCAAAAATAATAATATCGTCCAAATATGCAAAGCAATGTTTATTAATAAGTCCGCGAAGCGCAGTGTCCATCATTCTTTGAAATGTCGCTGGCGCGTTTTTGAGTCCAAACGGCATTCGATTATAATGGTAATGTCCTTGTGGTGTGCTAAATGCAGTGTACTTCTTTGATTTGGGATCCATAGGAATCTGGTGGAATCCCGAGGATAAGTCTAGGGCGGAAAAGAATTTTGCGTTTCCTAACTGCGATATTATGTCATCTATGTCGGGTAGTGGATATGCGTCTTGGTCCGTAAGTTCGTTAATTTTTCTGAAGTCAGTTACAATTCGCCATTTCTGTTTTCCCGAGGCGTCCTGTTTCTTTGGTACAACCCATACTGGGGAATTATATGGAGAGTCGGAAGGTTCTATAATGTTTTTCCTAAACATTTCGTCCATCTGTCGCCTAATTTCTGTTTTGTGGCATTCAGGGGGTCGGTAGGATTTAGTGTTTATGATTTTGTTCTCTTTTAGAGTAATTGTATGTTTAGCAAGTGAAGTGCACGGTAAGAGTTCTGTTTCGAGATTGAAGACGTCCAAATAGTAAAGTAATATCTTTTCAATTGGTTCTCTGAGAGCCTTTTCTATATGTGAAAGTCTAACTAGATCTCTGAATGTAGAAATTTGATTGTAGGTGTTGGAATTTTCGATGCAATTAGTGATTTTTAAGTTGGACTCACCACCATTGATAAAGCATACTGGAGTCGGTTTTCCTTCTAGGTACACTGTCTTTGATATGACTTGCCCAGGTGATATGGTCGTTGCCGGTTGTAACAAAATAGTATTATTATTTAGTTTTAATCTGTTGTTGGAAAGATTGAATTTAAACTGTCGTAATGCGGGGAAACCTAATATTCCATCTTCTATTAGCGGAAAATCATCATCTATTATATGAAAGTCTATCTTTTTGTCAAACAGATCTATAATGACGCGTTCGGAAGTTTCGAATTCAGAGTGTCCCATTGTGAATTTCTTCACAGGTACCGGTTCTGTTCTTGCTGTCCATTTTCGCTTGAGCAGGTTGATTCCTGCCCCTGAGTCGACAAGAAATGTTCGTTTCGGTTGTCCGGCTGGTCCAAGGAGCACTGTGGGTAGTTCTCCTGTAGTTGCATTGATCCTGATTCTTTCGTTTCCATCTGGACGAAGTTGATTGGGGGTGCTCGTTGTTGTAGGCCCTGGTGTTCGAAAATTTGGACATTGGTTTGATCTGTGTCCAAAGCGTTTGCACTTGAAACATTGTATCTGGGCTCGTTCTTCTAACGGTGCTCGTCGATTTTAGGGGACGGTGTTAGGGGATTATCCTGAAGTTCCAAAGGGAAGGCTCCGATGTTCTTTCATCTCCGACATATATATTACAACAAACGTACACATCACAACGAACATAAAACAACATTGTTGACCACTTCACTAAAATAGAGTTGAAACTAAGTAACAAAACAATTATTTCAATATCAAACAAAATTTAAAAAAAAAACACACCCTTATTCAAGACGTACACAAGTAGCTATTTTGGAAATCCGTCGCGAGCGTGAAGCAGCTCTCACGTATGCGCAATGAAATACATTCGGTAATTATATACACTATTATAAACATAAAATAACATTAATCCTATTCGAATTACACGTCATCTACTAAAATAAAGCTAAAAATAATTAATAGATAGACAATTAATTCGATATTAATAAAAGTCACTACATACTAGGGACGCCAATACGTACATGTAGTAACCTTTATACCTTGCAAATAAATTATGTTTTTAATGAAGAAATAAATATTTAACAACATCTATACGAGGACCCGCCAACACACTTTTTATGCGGATGAATTCAAACAGTGCGCTGTAGACTATGTGATTATACAAGTAGCAGGACTCCAACCTGCGACATCTTGTCCCCAATGCGTAAATGTTTGTCTTGACTTAACTCAACATGAAAGAAATCTTCTGATACAAGGAATAGTAATTCGCGCCGTTGCCCGTGTGACATCAATCACATCTCCACCCACATCAGAGATAAGACATCAACCCCAAGTTTCGGACTCTTTTGGATACATCACCACCTTATCATCATAGTCTACACCAAGGCTGTGACGCACCTTAGGCCACATCAGAGATAGAATATTGACCCCCGACCTTCGGACACTTTTCTACATCATAACCTACACCGAGCCCCTCAACATCCTCAAACCAAAACGTATATAAACCGAGACTTCACCCAGCTCGGGCAGTTCTTGTTCTAGCCGCTGTTCTTGTACAAACCCCTTTTTACGGTTCAGTTATTGTAAGTGCTAAAATTATAATAAAGTTGGATAAAATAAAAATAATAGTTGGGTTACGACTTAGATTTCTTTTTCTCTTACAGCCCAAGTATCAATTTTATGTGATATTTTGGCGATCCTGCCAAGATCCATCAACTTCAGTGTAAACGAAATCACGATTTCGGCGTACGCGCATCATTGAAGATTGAAGGATCAGCGGAGAACTGCGAATCTAACTACGAAGCCCTGCAGCAATTTTCAACGTTCCACTATGGTGAAACTAGACGAGAGGACTACGATCAGCGCAGAGCAAGCCTAGTGCCTCTAGTGCCCAGTGAAGTTCGAAAACACGTGCCGCCCAACCGTCGAAAGTGAACACAGCCAAGTGTTTCCTATCCTTTAGGGAGAAGAAAATCCCACGCACCTAACCCCAACCCGAATACTAGCCTCATAGCCTCATGACTAGTTATTCATTTTGAATTAACTAGCTTGATGATGGCCCAGCAATCACGACCAGGCTCTCCCGAGCAAATTCGCAACTACCCCGCGTTACCTCCTCCGTGGCAGAAATGCAGCAGATCCCCCCGTACCAATGACGCCAATAATACAAAAAAGCGAAAGATAGAAACACCAAAATCAAACACGATCGACACCCGGAACGAACAATCAACAATACAAATAAACACCCACAACAGGTTCGCCGTATTGGAATCCACAAACGACGCCATGGAAATCGCAGACCCGCCGCCAAACCAACACGCACAGAGAATCCGCCCTCCCCCACCAATATTTGTTGATGATGTCATTGACATACAAACGATGATCAAGTCCTTAGAGAGAGAGATATCTCCAAGGAGGACTACAACCTGAAGATAAACAACAACAAGGTAATAATTCTGCAGACAAACCCAGATGCATACAGAAAACTCACCAAGCTAGTTAGGACCTTGAATGCCAACTTCCACACTTACCAACTCAAACAAGAAAGGCCTTTCCGGGTGGTTCCAACGCAACATCCGCCACTCAGCAGACATTGATGAACTAAAATTCGAACTCTTAAAACTCTGCCACGAAGTCATCAACGTCAGCAACATAACGCATAGAGTCTCGAAAGACCCGCTATCCTTATTCTTCTTAGATTTAAAACCAAAATCCAACAACAAAGAAATCTACAAAATCAGTAGGCTATTGAACGCAATAGTTAAATTCGAGCCACCGCTTGTCAAAAAAGAGATAGTTCAATGCAAAAGGTGCCAAAGGTACGGCCACACGCAAAGATACTGCAACTATACATTCCGCTGTGTTAAATGTGCAGCAACACACCCCACTGACCAATGCAATAAACCACCGAAAACCCCAGCGAAGTGCATCCACTGTCAAGGTGACGACTCTGCCAACTACAAAGGCTGCTCAGCTTACAAAACTCTGTACACAAACAAGTACCCTAAACTCAGAGTAAAAGAGGTAACCAACCAAATACCCAGCCCGCCGAAATTCACGACTACCCCAATCCCCTCAACCAACCAAATACCCAGTCCTACTAAATTCACCACTACCTCAACCTCCTATGCCCAAGCAGTACAAGACATCCAAAATAATCCGAATAGCCAAAGGGATCTTTCTCAAAATAATGTTCCCAATTCCCCTAACACAGACAACGTCTCTAGGCTTGAAAAGCTAATAGAGAAACAATAGGAGCAAATAAATAATTTGCTATCGCTATTAACACCCATCATGGATTAATTAATACGCCTCGACGCAAAATAGAACCAAGACTCATAGCTCTTTGGAATGCCAACGGTCTAGCGCAACACAAATTTGAACTAGAACTCTACCTAAAACACCAGCAAATCGATGTAATGCTCATATAGGAAACCCACTTCACCGACAAAAACTATCTGAAAATAAATGGTTACAAATTCTACCATACCCAACACCCTAGCGGAAGGCCCACGGTGGCACCGGAATAATAATCAGAACAAGTATTAAGCACTACGAACTTCCATCATTCCAGAAAGACTACCTCCAAGCAACAAACGTAGCAATAGAAGACTGTCATGGCACAATCACCACCTCAGCAGTATACTGCCCTCCCAGACACTCCATCGCCAAAGAAGACTTTGATAACTTCCTGGACACCCTGGGCAATAGATTCATAGCTGGAGGAGACTATAACGCCAAGCACATCCAATGGGGCAGCAGACTGGTTACAGCAAGAGGCAAAAACCTCTTAAACAGCATAATAAACAACAACCTCAACTACCTCACCACATACGAACCCACATACTGGCCCACTGACACCAACACAATACCCGACCTTCTCGACTTCTTCGTAACTAAAAATATCTCATCAAGACACGTCCAGATCAACTCCTCGGCTGATCTCTCCTCTGATCATTCCCCCGTGATAGCAACAGTCAGTTCAACAATCATCGAGAATACACCTAATGACTCCATTCACAACCAACACATCAACTGGCAGCTCTTTAGAGAAGTCTTTACACACTCAACTTCAGCCTTCACCCCACTAAAAACAAAGGAAGATATCGAAGCAGCCACGGAATACTTAAACACGAGCATAATAAACGCAATCCGCCTCTCCACACCGACAAAGCCATCTATCAGCAAATATGAATATCCCCATTACATATTAAAAAAAATAGCAGAAAAACGTAGACTAAGAAGAGTATGGCAGACCCATAGAACACCGGATGATAAAAAATTATAAAAATGACTGTTCTCATAAATATCTCGCCAATTTGTCCCCCACAGCTGACTCCAACTACTCACTATGGAAGGCCTCCAGGAAACTCACGCGCCCCCCACAAATAATCCCTCCAATCCGCCGTCCGCATGGTGGATGGACACGTAGCCCTATAGAAAAAGCCAACCTGTTTACTAAATACTTGTCTAAAGTGTTCAAACCCCATTCCTCCAAAGCTGCTGCGGACGTTACTGAATACCTGCACACCCCCTTCCAAACGTCCCCTCCTATTGAACCCTTTACTTCTGCAGAGACTATAGAATCAATCAGACGCCTAAATCTCAAGAAAGCAGCAGGGCTCGACCTAATAGGCAATAAAGCAATCAAGGAACTTCCCATAAAAGGGATTGCACTCAACACATCGATTTTTAACGCTATCCTTCGCTTTGAACACTATCCTAAGGCCTGGAAAATCTCACTGATTACCCTCATCCCTAAACCCGGGAAACCGATATATGAAACCTATTGCCCAATCAGTATTTACCTACCCTGTCTAAACTATTCGAGAAGATACTAACGAATCGACTCCTTCCACTCCTAGAGGGTTTGAAAACACTCCCAGGTCACCAATTCGGCTTTCGAAAACAACATTCAACAGTAGAGCAAATTCATGGCATAACCCATACGATCAGCCAAACCCTTGAAAAGAAAAAATATTGCTCAGCGGTTTTCCTAGACATTCAACAGGCATTCGACAAAGTATGGCATGAAGGGCTACTATACAAGCTTAAAAAGATCCTACCTCACCCCTACTACTTCCTAAAATCCTACCTAACCAATAGACAATTCATGGTTAATTGCCTAGACGCCACTTCCGCAACATTCTCAATAGAATCCGGCATACCCCAAGGTAGTGTCCTCGGACCCCTACTGTACTCCATCTACACTGCCGACCTACCTATATCAAACGAGATAACAATAGCAACATTTGCTGACGACATAGCGCTATTAGCTATCCACGCAGACCCGGTAATTGCCTCATCCACTCTCCAGCGATGTCTCGACTCCATGTAAAGTGGTTTCATAAATGGGGCTTCAAAATCAACGAAAAAAAATCCACACATGTAACCTTCTCGCTCCGAAAACAAACCTGCCCCCAGGTCACCATTAACAACACAATAATTCCTAGCAAGGACTCAGTCAAATACCTGGGCATGACCCTGGACAGCAGACTAACTTGGAAAAATCACATCACAGACAAAACAAAGCAACTCAAGGACAAACTCAAGAAATTCTATTGGCTCACTGGCCGACGCTCCAACCTAAGCACACGGAACAAAATTAGCCTCTACAAGACCGTAATAAAACCTGTCTGGACCTACGGAATCCAACTATGGGGAACAGCAAGTAACTCCAACATTGAAATACTCCAACGCTTTCAATCGAAAACGCTAAGATCCCTAATTGACGCACCTTGGTATGTAACCAATGAAACAATACACCGCGACCTCAAGATACCCACAGTCAAAGAGGAAATTTTTTTTTTATTTATTTATTTGGATTTTACGATTTGTCCAGTAGGACATTTGGTAAAGTATTATAGCGGTATACTAATATAACATGTGAGTGGCTACCCCCAGCGGGGTACCATCATCGTGTTTGTTAGGTTATGTCCTTTGTGAGATCTGTTGGATGTTTCCTTTTTAATCTCCTTTTTATGCTTGATGTTTCGACCGTTTCCGCTGCCAGCCGGTTTGGGTGCGTTGCTGTTCTTTCTCCGTACCTTCTTGCACCTTTGTTAATCTCCTCCTTGACCGTTGGTATTCCCAGGTCTTTCCGTATGTCCTCGTTCCTAACGTACCATGGCGCGTTTACTATTGTTCTAAGAATTTTTGCTTGCATTGTCTCTATTTTGGTTATATGGCTCATTGCTGCCATTCCTCATAGTGCTATTCCGTACGTCCAGATTGGTTTTATGACCATTTTATATATTTCTAATTTGTTTTCTATGCTTAGTTTGGATTTTCGACTTCTTAGTCAGTACATTTGTCTCCTTGCCATCTGTATTTTGTCTATTGTTGCTTTAATATGCTGTTTCCATGTGAATCGTGTATCTAAGTGGAGTCCTAGGTATTTGACTTGCCTTGTTTGTATTATGTGTGTGCCGTTTAGTACAATGTTTGGTGGTTTCTGTTTTCGCAATGTGAATGTGATGTGTTTGCATTTTTCGGGGTTTGCTTTGATTTGTTTTGCTTGAAGCCACTTTTCTATTTTTGTGATATGTTCTTGTAGTAATGTAACTGCTGTTGCAGGGTTAGTGTGCCTGACTAGTACAGCTGTGTCATCCGTGAATGTCAGTATTTTGCTATTGTTAGTTGTTGGTATGTTGGCCGTGTATAATGTGTATAAAATTGGTCCTAGGACGCTTCCTTGCGGAACTCCTGCGTTGATTTCTTTAGCTTCCGAGTGTATGTTTTTGATTTTTACTATGAAGATTCTGCTGCTTAGGTATGATTTGATTAGTTGGTATATCTTCCGCGGGAACTGGTTCCTGATTGATTGTAGTAGGCTTTCGTGGTTTATTTTGTCGAATGCTTTCTCTATGTCCATAAAGAGGGCTGTACAGTATTGTTCTGTTTCCAGCGCCTGTAGGATTTCATTGACAAGTCTGTGCGTTTGTTCTATTGTGGAGTGTTTGTTTCTGTATCCGAATTGGTGATCCGGTATTAACTGGTTCTTCTCTATTATTGGTTTTATCCGGTCGTAGATTATTTTCTCTAGTATCTTGCAGAACACCGGAAGTAGTGAGATTGGTCGGTAGGACTTGGTTTCGTGTGGGTCTTGCCTGGTTTGGGTATCATTATGATTTGTGCCAGTTTCCAAGCTTTTGGAAAGTATTGTATTCTTAATATTGCGTTTGTTATTATTGTGATTTGTCTTGTCGCTTTTGGCGGAAGGTTTTTCAAGACTTTGCCGTTAATTAGGTCGATTCCTGGTGCTTTATTGTTTTTTGTTTTCTCAATTATGTTTCTGATTTCTTGTGCTGTTGCTTTGGGTATGGCGTAGTGATTGTCAGTTGGTGTACTAGTAGTTAGCGCGTCCTCGTCCGTATGACTATTGTGGTTGCTGTTGTTGATGTTGTGTGGGGTGAATGTGTTGCATAACTGGTTGGAAAATTCTTCAGCTTGCTCTTCGTTGCTTCTTGCCCATGTGTTGTCTGCTCTTCTCATTGCTGGTACCATTTTTTTTTTGTCTTCTTTATTCTTTTTGTGGCTTTCCATAGGGAGTAGTTGTAGTTCTCGTGAGCAGATAGTGACTCGATGAACTTTGTGAACTCGTTGTTGTTGTGCTCTTTTATTTTGTATTTTATTTCTTTTGCGAGTTTGTTTAGGTGTGTTTTGTTTTCTTTTGTTCTGTATTTTTGCCATTTTGCTTTCGCTTTCCTTTTTTCTCTAATTTTTTCGAGGATGTCTAGTGGAACTGTTTTTGTTTGTCTGTTGGTTGTTTCAGGTATAGTGGTTGCCCTTGCTGCTTCTTGGATAGTTTCTGTGTGTGTTGTTACTGCTTGATCGATGTGTTCAAGTGTTTTCAGTGGGATGTTGCAGCTGATTTTGCTTTCTATTATTTCTTTGAATATTTGCCATTTGGTGGTTTTATTGCATAGCTTCTCTGTGCTGCTGTAAATTATTGGTTTGTTTCTGCATGTAATTATTATGGGCGTATGGTCGAAGGTAAGCTTGAGGCTGGGTGCTATGTTTAGTTTATTTGCGTTTAGTCCCTTTGTAACTGCAAAGTCTAGCAGGTCATGTATTTTGCTCAGGTCTGTCGGCCAGTATGTCGGTCTTCCTGTGGATAATATATTGAGGTTATTATTTCTAATGTATTTTTCCAAGGTTCTGCCTCGAGGTGTGGTGATTCTCGATCCCCATAGTGTGTGCTTTGTGTTATAGTCTCCCGCTGCAATATACTTGTCACCTAAGTGTCGGAAGTAATCTTCCCACATTTCCGTTATGATTTTGTGTCGCGGCGGTACGTATACTGCTCACAACTGCAGTTGGTTGCTGTTAGTCTGTACGGTAACGGTGGTTGCTTGTATATGTTCCTTACTGACCTGGCTGTGTAGGTGATGTTTAATGTCGTTTTTTATTACTACTGCCGTCCCTCCGTGTGCTTTCCCTGAGGGATGCTTGGTGTCGTATATGGTGCAGTGCGGTATTTTTATATAGCTTTTTATTGTGAGGTGTGTTTCTGAGACGAGTAGTATACCGATGTTGTTGCTATACAGGAATGTTTTAGTTTCTAGGGCCCTTTGTTGTAGGCCGTTAGAGTTCCAGGCTGCTATTTTAAGCGTGTCTATTTTTATTTTTTGCTCATCATGTTAGTAAGTAATTGTAACATGACTGTTATCTGCTGTGTTTGCTGTCTGAGGAGTTCGTTTTGTTCGCTTATCATTTTTGTGAGTATTTCGGTGTTTTTTTATGGAATGTTTTATTAACTCTTTGATTTCTGTAGCGTCGTTGCTGTGGTTGTTCTGTTCTTGATTGTCTAAGGGTGACGACCGGTTGACTACTTGCTCGTAGCTTCGGTTTCTAGTGGTGTTGGTGTTAGTGTGGTTATTGTTCCTTGCGTGCTGTGTTTTTGGTGTTGACGTAGGTTCTGTGTTGTCCTGTTGCGTGTGGAGATGTTTGTGTGTCCTGTTACGAAGCGACGGAAAAAGTTTGCCTTGAAGTTGCTTTCTTACTAGACAGCCTTTGTAACTCGCTGGGTGATTTCCACCGCAATTGTAACATTTTACGTCGTTTATTTTTCCCGTGTGTAGGCAGTTCGCTGTTAGGTGCTTCTCTGCGCATTTGACACACGCCAGGTTCCTGTTGCAGTAATTTTTGGTGTGTCCATATTGTTGACACCGCATACATTGTGGTATGTCTTTTTTGTGCCTGGGTGGCTCGACTGTGATGAGTGTGTTTAAGATTTTTTTAATATCGAAAATTTCCTTGTTGTTATTTTTAGGTTCTAATTCTATTAAGTATAGCTGTAGTGGTTGCTTCGTATCGTACCTTGTGATATTGTTTATAGTTCTTGTTTGGTGGCCCATCTTTGCTAATTCGTCACTTAGTTTTTTTGTGTTGATTTTTGGGCGCAGTCCTCTTATGACTACTTTGTAGCTCCTTTCCGTTTTGAGCTGGTACGTGTGGTATATGGCATTTTTCCCCCTTAATTCTTTTATATCTTTTCTGTAATTTTCTGGTGTGTTTGTTTGGACTTTAATTTGTTCTGGTTTTGTTTGTTTTATTGTGTAACTATCCTTTCCAACAATATTGTTAAGTTGATCGATAAGCGGATCTATTATTTGCGCCTCAACAAATATTGGTGGTGGTTTTGTGATGTGTGTTGATTGGTTTGTGGTGTTGCTTGTTTGGTCGTCGTCTGATTCTTCTGTTAGCGAGCTGAAGGAGTTTCTTAGTAATTCTTGCAGCCATCGCTGCTTTTCCATATCTAGGTTGGCTGTTATTTTTCTTTTTTTGTTACAGCTGGCTACCTTCCAGCTTTCGTCCTGCTGAGTCGTTGCTTTGTTGTTTTCCATGTCAACTTCTATCGTGGCTGAGCAGTCCTGTCCTTGGTTTGTTGGTTGACTTGTTTTTAATGTATCTGTTGTTTTGTGTATGTAATATTGTTCTTGTTTGTTTATAATTCTTATCGGTGGAATATTTTCCATAGTTGGTTTGCTAGTCTTCTTGATATAGGACACGGGTTTCCACCGTTCGGCTATAGGCGTAACAGTTCGTATTTTTCTCTTCCCCACTTGCCGCACTTTCTCCGGAGCACTGTTTCACACGCCCGTTTAGCTCGGCTGCTCGGGCAGAACTGAATCCAAGAATTAACCGAGGAAGAGATAGAGAAAATAATTCGAGACAATCATAACGATACGATAGGACATTTAGGAATTCAAAAGACATACCAAAGAATAAAAGAACGATATAAAATCCCACATTTATTAAATAAAGTCGAAGAGTTTATAAAGAGATGTGAAGCTTGTCAAAACGAGAAATTAACGCGGATTAGACCAAAAGAAGAACCAATAATATCTGACACACCATTACAACCTAACGACAAAATTGCTATGGACATCATAGGACCTATGACCAAAACTAAGAAAGAAAATCAATTTATACTCTCAATACATGACGAACTGACAAAATACTTGGTCCTAGTACCACTAACAACACAACAGATAGAATCCACAATAACTGCACTCTTAGAAAACTATATTTACATATTTTCTGCACCCAAAACAATTCTAACAGACAAGGGACAAAACTTCATTAGCGAACTCATGTTAAAATTCGAAGAGGCATTTAAGATTAAACACATTAAAACTACTAGCTTCCACCCTCAGTCAAATGGATCTCTAGAAAGAACACATGCCGTAGTAAAAGATATAATCCGTACAAGTCTGCATGATAATAATGATAAAGAATGGGATGAAATATTAAACTTCATATGTTTGGGTTATAAAACAGCCGTACACGAAGGTACCGGATTTTCATCTTTTAAACTAACATTCGGTAGAGACGCAAACCTACCATCAGCAATCGCGAGAACTTCGAATTTAACTTACAATGATATGTTTTCACTCTGGCAAAAACAATTAAATAAATATTTAGATATCGCGAGACCAGATACCTTCGAGACCAGAAAAGAAAGATAGTTCGAACTCAAACGGTATTTAAAGAAGGATATTTTGTATTAATCCATAATGATCACAAAAGAGACAAATTGGACACTGAATGGTTAAGGCCATACAGAATCCACTCTGTCAAAACCCCTTATTATGAAATTATGATTGATAATATTATAAAGAAAATACACGGCAATCGTCTAAAACCTTACTTTCCAGGTCGACACTCCTCTTTGCCGGAATAGTATCCGCACAAATAAATATTACACCATTAGAAGGAAACTTTGTATTTATAGAAAACATAAGAAAGGATATTTGTATAGCGATACTGTCAATATTATTGCAGGATTAGACACTAGCGACGTATACGAGCAAATAAGCAAATAAAATCATATAAATCGACAATATACTCACGCGCAACCAGCAAAGAATACGCTGAAGAGTTAGACTGATTTCAAAATCGTACCAATAACCTGAAACAACTCGCAAAACAATTGAAAACACACCCGAAGCAAACAAGGTTTACTTAACATCATAGGTTCCGTATCGAAAAGTCTGTTCGGAACTCTCGACGATGACGATCTTACACTCATAAACGAAAATATGGACAAACTATTCGATGACAACAATACAATCAAGACTGTAATAGCTAATCAAACAGCACTTATTAGGAAAATTGTAAACTGGAAAAACCTACACCACCTAGAGAAATCATATAACGATGTATTAAAACAACAAGAGCAGGCAAATATCGATAGATTTATGCTTAAAAAGATAATGAAACTCGACACCGCGATGCAAACTTTACACTTTCAGTTAGACGAGATACTTAAGGTCATAATATTAGGCAAACAGAGAATAATTAGCCCACAAATACTCGACCCCGATGAATTTATAGAAAACTACGCCAAAGCGATAGGCAACCAGATGTACAACACCGCGATCTCTGCCAAAACCGAACATTTTCAGTTTATACTTGACATTAGTGATCTTAAAATCTTCACAATAGGTGACAAAATATTCCTTAAAATCACAGTACCTTTAGTTTCTAACATGGAATGGAATATATTACAGATATATCCTATCCCAAGTAAGAGAAATGGAGTATTTTTGGCTCCAGTAGTCGAACATCAGATATATTTAACTTCAGGACTTTCATGTATGAACACTGATATCGAATATCTCAACAAACTTTGTAAGAATCGTGCCGGAACCACTATATGCAAACAAACAGCACCAATCCATGATGGAAACTCGAGAACCGATTGTCACAGCGAAATAATAAACTTCAATCCTTATATCGAACATTGCCAAATAAGTGTGTTTAAGATTGAAGACATTAACTTTATACCGCTGAGAACTAGCAACAGCTACATTGCGATACCGGCAAACCCGATAGAAATAGACACAATTTGCCAAACGAAACACACCTTGCAAAAACTTGACAAGCCCTCCATCATAAGAGCCAACACTTCCTGCGATATATTGTACAAAGATGAACACATGCGTATAGGCGAGACAAAAAACGAAGTCAAATACGAAATCAAAACTAAAACCCTAGCAAAAACATACGATGGCTTCACTCATCTGTTGGACAAACTGGAGCGAGCACCAAAGATAATAGATAATTTACAAGGCTATAAGACCACGATCGATTAAATAAGCGACGAGATAAGAACTCTTAATTTCAAACATAGAATCAAAAGTATACAATATTGGGAGCTAACCACGCTCCAGATATTAGCGTACATAGCATTAGGCATGCTAGTTATATACGGATTAAAAAAGATAGGAGTATTCAAATGCATCAAAAAATGTATACCGAATACTTTATGTATCAATTTATTTTGCTGCCGAAATGAAACCCTAATCAACAGCCACAATGCGACATCCTCAGCAGTACCAAGTGCCCCGGTCGCAACATCCGACATCTATATCCCGACCAACTCATACCACCTCGAAGAAGAAGAGGAATCAGCTGTGATTTTCAAGCCGCGCCGAATCCGATTCCACAAAAGTTTTCTGAAGAAAACTTGAGGGACCAAGTTCAATCTAAGAAGGGGGGAATGTCACAGACGAAATCCGACTAAGCAAAGCGATAAGATAGCGAAATTCCAAGCGCCTTAAAATGACTGACCATCGGAATAACATCCGGTCACTCTATCCGTTCTCCGAGATATATGATCGAAGCCTTTTCCCACTCCTACGTATAAAAGAATTTAAATACTCCCCCTAAAATCATCTAAGTCATTCTTGAACAGTCACGCCTAGAGCTCGGAAGTGTATTGTACACCAGAATGAAATAAAGTTTCTTTTTTTTTTCTTAAATTTCTTTTTATTTTACGTGACACTACCTCCGTCGCGTTGCAGAAGGCAGCCTTGCTCTCGGCCACCTCGCTCACTACGATCTTTCTGTCGAATTCGATAAGTATGTGACCAGCCCTGCTCTTTCTCATACCCGTCGCCCCCTCGGTCGTATTCCTGGCGTCCATGATCTTTTTGTAAGTCTCGATCCAGTCCCGACCTTCCCCCACTTTGATCAAGACCGCCTCTTTTCTCCTCCGCGTATTCGTTGACCCTTTGCCGCCTATTCTCCCCTCCCCCCCCCCTTTGTTGGCACGTACACCGGAGGATGGCAAACCCTGGGGTCCCCTCCTTTCCTTCCTTCTTCTGTCAACCGTGCTCCAACCCTCCGAATCCTCGCTCCTCGCTCTGTCCGTCTCCTCGTTGACATCCGACCTACCGCACATCTCCGCATAAGTAGGTTCCCCCTTCTTAGCTGTTGCGATCTTCCTCCCTTCACCGGGGACACCATATTTCTTTTGGGGTACTCGGCTGCTACCCTTTCGCTCATATCCTCCCTCCTCTAGTCGCGTCGTCCCTGTATTCCTTGCGACCGCTTCCACATTTCTATGGCCAGTCTTCAACTTCCTTCTTCTCGTCTGACCGATACATTGGTCCAACGACAACACGATACCTTTTATCACGTTACCTATTTCTCGGATTCCCTCGTTCCTTTCCTTGTCGAGATTCAGCCTCTTCACCGGTGCGTTTAGCATTCGCACTGCCCCCGACAAGGCCTGCGTAAAACCCTTCATTTCGCTCATCGTAACCATTACTTCTTCTCCCTCGACCTCGCTATTCGGAGCGTCGATATCCTCCCTCGCGTTATCCTCCGCCACACTACCCACCGGCAGCGATTTCCTATATCTAGCGTGCGTACTTTTTTCTACCGCTCTCCTCTTTGTCATTTCTCCCTATAATCGGCGTACTCTGCTCGCTGTCTCCAACGCCGAACAACACTTCCTCCTTCCGATTCGTCACCGGCATCCTCCTCCATTTTTCCACTTGTAATCGGATGTCACGTAAATTTAAGGGTTGGTTGATGAAATAAAATAGCTGAGTCGTAACACTGCTATTAATATTGTTTTAATTAAACTTTATTATGAATTCAGCAATTACAATGTAATACACACTGAATTAACATAAATCACAATTAACTCCAACCACGTTATGTAAAACAGTTACAATGATACGTTAAGTACGCGACTGTTATAAGGGTAGAGACCGGTAAAGATATGTTGACTATTCTAAGGATACAGAATAAGTGAAGTTTATTGGCGATACTGTGTCTGAGGAAAGCTTGGCGTGGGTGTGTCTAAGGACACGGGACTATCGGATTTGTTGATGACAATTTTGGTTAAGGAAGTGAGGGCAGTGGACACCGTCTCCGATTGGATAATAAGACGGTTGGTGGACCAGGAAGGTTTTTAGCCGCCCTTGCGAGAAAGTTGCTAACGGAACATACCAGATGTGAAGAAAACAACTTTCTATGCTAACACGTGGTAGACAATAAACGTAAAGGAAATCTAAGACAAGAAATACTCGCTTGGTCCGAAGGACCTTAACTATGAAAATTCCAAGACCCCTGGTGGGTACTTAAGACTATTGAGGGTACGCGCCACGGATGTGCAGACATCTGGGTGCCATCCTGTCCGCGGTGTGTGGCCTGGTCTCTGATACGAATTGACGTTACACGGGCTGCGCTGAAGCCTCTTGCTTGGCTTGAATGGGCTGAACCCGTCTCCTTCCTTCTTTCCCTTCAGATTCGGTATCACGGTTCTCCCTCTTCCCTTCCTTTCTTAGCGTATGCGTCCCGTCGCCCTCGGCCGCGTAGCTCCTCCCTCCTATCAAATCCAATTTGATTTCCCAAACCGTGGGGGTGCCTTGCACGAGGGGGTGCCTTGGGATCAACCTCCCCCCCGCCGTTCTTCCAATAGCTTGATGACCGTCGGGTAGAGCTTGGGAAGCTACTCGAACTCCCGACGGGGCCTGGAGGCTCCGAAACCCCCTGCGCCGTAACTTTTATCTCTTTGTTTGCCTTATCCATATTTATTGAACATAAAAAGGTTTCATAGTCCATAAACATAGCCGGTCATCATATGTATCAGCCGTAATTACCGTTCAAACGAAAGATACTCGTGGTCCGAAAAACAAGCCAATGTCGTCATAATAATTCCCGTAAATCTACTAATATCCTCTTCCATCGTCGATTTTTACGATTTATTTCGGTTTACTTTGAAACCACTTTCGCAACTGAGTTCGGCTCTATGTATTGCATACTCCATGTCCAACTAATGTATTGTACCGCCGCAGGTCGAAACTCTTAAAACTTTCTAACCCACGGTTCTACCGGTACACCATCAAACAACATGGCGGCACCCGTGATCTAAGTACATCGCTCAAGTCCATAACAACAACTTAAAATCGTAAAAATCATAATATGTACTCACTGTACTCTGTCCGATCAGGTGTTCTCTACAATATTCGCCCGCGTTGAGTGCTCTCCTCTCTCTTCGTTTGCATCTCGCCGCAATAACCACGCCAGTTCGTCGTTACACTGGATATACACCTCGCTTATATGCGGCACTTTCGATACCGAAACGTTGAATATTGCACATTTATCTTATACATTAACCACCTAATCCAGCTCTACTTAAAATTAAATATTAAATAACGTATCATTCCCTATATGCTATGCAACTACCTCCATTAAAATATATGAACCTAACCTCTTATTCTTTACTATAGGTTGGAATAAGGCACTGTTATCGCTTTAACTAAAGATGCAGAACAAATACACAACTACTACCAGCAAGAAAAGGCGGTCCAGATAATGTACAAAACCACTCAGGTTCCACTATATTTATCTTATGCCTATATAGATATGGTTTAACCACTATTGTCGCTACATTTGAATATTTCTCGTCTAACTTGGAAACTCGAACCCAATAATAAAGGTGCGTATTATATTCTTCCTATCCTATGACCACTTAATTGAAACAAGTTACTATTAATTTATATAACATCTTTTGCGCTATGTGATATACATTCTATTAATCCGTATGCCGATGTAATCTTCTATAGATTGGAACGACACAGCTGACATCGCCTCAAATATCCAAACAAGCAATTATACCTCTGTTACTTCCAACTATGTATTTAGGCTAAATAATCTGTTACAAACTACATTCAGCCCCTAGATCTTCTGCGGATTACCCAAACGAACAAAATTTAAAACCATCTACAACCTATCGACTTAAAACTTAGGAACGAACATATAAGTAGGTGACCACTCGAATTCATCCATCTTTAATTTAATTGCATATGGATATGATTTGCCATACTTGCCATCATTAAGAAAACTCCCATAATATATTGACCACTTTATCGAGAACATCATCCTACTAATAATTTGCGAATACTAAACGACTTTATTATACTAAATACTACTCCATTAACTAGCTTACTTAGGATAAAGTTTAGTAATGCATACCAATCTCATTTATTATATTGCATATAAATTGCTACTAGGCCTATACCTACTACGATCAACATTTACCTTGGTAATTAAAACAATAGCCACATACCTTAATTACAACTTATCGACCTAACTCAACTTGCAACTACTGATCAACTTTGTTAAATTTTTAGGAAAATACCACTATATTAATGGTCTACCACGGATGAAATAATACCCCAGCGGCAAACTTATTTGGAATAAAATTCATTAATGCATATAAACTGCTACTAAGCCTATACCTACTACGATCAACATTTACCTTGGTAATTAATGCAATAACCAAGTATCTTAATCGCAACTTATCGTCTTAACTCATACTTGCAACTACTAAACTATGTTCAATTTTTAGGAAAATACCACCATATTAATGATCTCCCACGGGTGTAATAATACTCCATTGACATACTTATTAGGAATACTCCATCGACCCACTTGTTTGGGATAAAATTAATACGTACAAATATATCCTTTATTACATAGCATATAAATTACTACCAAGCCTATCCCTTCTACATCCATATTTACCTTAGTAATCAAAATATAACCAAGTACCCAAAATAAAACTTATCAACGTTAATTGTCATAACTTAATACAACATAATATATTCGCTAATCCCTCACTAATGGCCAAGTTGCTATATAACTTAACTTAACTCAATCTATCCCCTTATAATCCTATAATCATAGGCAGCCCAATATTAAACTAATACTTACTGAATGCAACTGGCCACGATGCATTGTACACTTATCCTTGTTCTAATAAGATAAAACTCCCAATATAGAACTAAAATGCATAACTCCCCTGATTGGTCATATTTAAATTTACTTATAGTTTCTAATGGAACTTGCAAGAAAACTAATTGTCCTTATGCGCTTAAAACGAAGACCCAAGTTGCTGGGCTACCGGATTCAACACCTCACGCACAAAGCAACTCCTTAACTTATAATTACTCAATCTCATATATAAAACAATTTCTATATCGTAAAACCCTTCTTTATTAAGGAATATATTACAAACAATGTTACTCTATTAATGGAGCTAATCATACATTTACTATCTTAATTACCACAATACTAATAACTTAATATAACTCGCTTCAAGCTTAAACTTACATTGTAATAGTAGCTTAATAATAGCTTAACACTAGCTTACTCTAAACAATAAGATATTATGAAGCCAACTATGATAACATAGACAACATTTGATTATAACGATATAACACACATATAACCCATCGTACCACTTTACACCTATTTATTATTGCTCATACATTATATCTTATGATTAACAACCATTCCTCATTAATAACCAAGTTTGTCCATATATAATGCATATAACTAAACTTTTTTCCTGCTCATATTGGCTAAATTTATCCTATACTTTCAAAAAAATTATTCTCCTTATAAGATAACAATACTAACCGTTACCATTACGCTCCATATATATAAATAATAATAAATAATAATAATATAAATAATAACATCACTCTATGCCACCAAAGACTTAACAAATAATGCGATAAAACATATACACTAATGTCCAAATCACCATATTTATATTATACATTTCTCCTATAGACTTTACGTGTCACCGTTGACACTACCTCTACAACCTATACTCCTCCACTTCCAATTTATTGAAACATTAGCTCAAAATACTCAATTAAATCTGCATTAAGAAACAAACTGTTAATCTGCTTGCTGTCTACGCACTAAATATTACCAAGCCCAGTAAAAAACATCATATCCTTACATATATGGGCCTGTTCTAACCTTGAACAACCTCTTTTTTAACACTGGGTTTACGGGCGTTTCGTATATACCTATCTCTACGAGCACCCGTCAAATTGACGGGTAAACGAAAATATGCATTTTTCTTTAAAAAATCGATTTATTCAAATTAAGTCTGAAAGGAAGAATATTAGGCTTCACGTTTAAATAAATTATTAATAAATAAAGTCTCTTTTTTAAATTATCACTAAAAAAATAACAATAACATTAACGGTATAGGGTAATTATATCTATTGAGCGCATTTTTTACAAATATACTGAATGTTGTTTGTGCATTTTTCTCATACGATTTTTCTGCAATATATACAATAATTATTACTTCTATTTTTTTTTTGCAATAACCCACTTGGCAACTTTTTCGCACTTCTGACGTTGAAGGTGACAGAAATGAAGCGTCTGATCTTTGGCAAATGTTCTCCTTGTTTTCTTCAGCTAATTCCTCGGCTAAACAAAATATGAATTCCTTTCTGCATATTTTCAATCTGGTGCACTCTTTATATAATATCCGCGCGTTTATCGCTGCCAAATCCAAAATATTGAAAAAGACTTGAAGGGACCGTCAGAAACTCCCTGCTTTCACACTATATTTGTGTGCCATTTGGTCAATAACGTCTGTTACGACCGTTCGCGGAGAGACGCGGTCGCGAGGAAAACGCGTCAGCGAGAGGCGTAAATTCTCGCTACGATTCGGTGAATCGACGCCGCGAAGTAGTCGTTCCCCTGTTTCGGGTGGGATAACAGAGGTGGTTGATATGAATATGACACAGTAGTAAGTTATATTTCACCGTTTATTCCACAACTTAGAACGAGGTTAGTTACACTGGTGCGTATGTACGAGATGAGTGACTGAGTGATCTGCGGGTGTGTATACCCGCTCGAAGGATGTTGACCGTTCGAAGGATGCAAAAACAGTACACTTGGAAGACGATGCTGTCTCGGAGGAGAGCTAAGGATGAGTGTGTCTAGCGCACGGGACCATCGGATTTGTTGGTGCCGATGTTATTTAGGAGAGTGAGGGAATAGGCTTCGTTTTTAATTGGTTAAACGAAGGGTCTTAACCGCCCTCGAGAGAAAGTTGTTAGTGGGAGGAAAGTTGCAGCGTACGTGACAAAAACTGACTTTCCCTTGTTAAGCCGTGGTAGACAATAGTCTCTAGAAATTCCTCCGAACCAGATGTTTGTTTCGTTTGAAGGACCTTTTCTAGGAAATCTATGTGATTTATGGAAGGTCCTTGACATCATGGAAGATACGCTGCGAGTATCCGAAGACATCTGGTTGCCATATTGCCTGCGGTGTGTGGCCTCGGCTAGGTAGAGTGTTACGCGACGTAACAACGTCCACACCAAACTTTGTTTTATTGTAAAAAGCAATGGTTTTTGGAACACGTTTATAATTATCTTCTATTCGTACACCTGTATGTTTGCTGCTTAGAAGGAGGACTTTTACTTTAGGTTTACTTTTATACACAGTAAGTGTGCAGTTTTCTGATTTATATAAATCTGAGGAAAACAAAGTCATCTTGTCCTTTTTTTCCTTCCCTGGTTATGGCAGTTCTTTTTTATTCGACCAGATGGTCTCAACCAAAGTTGTTTTTTGTGCTAGCAATTTTTTAGCTAGCGGGATGCTTGTAAAGAAATTGTCTATCGTTATATTTCTGCCTCATTGTAAATATGGTTCGGCTAATTTTAGTGTTACAAACCCACTCAACGGTATTGAGCATCGATCGCGATTGAGAAATGCCGAATTGGAGGCATCTTAGTAAAGACTTTTCTTTCATTGTTATATTTATTATTGGAGGAATGACTTTATGTACGAAGCAAACATATAAGGTTTATTTCTGAAATCAGCTAAGCCGTCAATTTGACGGGTCCTGTAGAGATAAGTATACTACATACAGATTTAAAAAATTAGAAAGCCTAGGAAAAAATAATTTTGTGTATAAATTCTTTAGATGAAATGATTAATTTACGATGCAAAATGGTTAAAATTGGTGCAATTGGTGCAATTGGTTTTTGAGATATTTCATTTCGAAGTTCGAAATCCGTCAAATTGACGGCTCCCGTAAACCTAGTGTTAATATTCAAATTTCCACATATTTAAATCATTAAATCCTTATGTCCACAATATTCCATCGACATGATAATCATAATCATTCATTTTCTTTCATCACCAATATGATCTTTTATCCTATGTGTAACTACTGTTCAAACCGCGATATATACCTATTATATTATATATAACTATTTATAACTAAATAGTTTATACGTCTTTCACAGTCAATATTTTTCCAGTTCCACTGTCTTTGTCAATATACAATGCCTTAAATCACTGCTTTTTAATTAGCTGCAATTCCTCGAGTACATACAAATAACTCCAATTTTCGAGAGCGAATCGAAGCACGTCCTCACCCTCCAACGTCTCGAGCCGAACTCAACGTATGTGGTATACCTATCTCTATGAAACCCGCCAAACTGACGAACTAGCTGTTTTTACAAACAATCCGTTTTTTAAAGACAGTGTGCAAAAGTTTCAGTTACTGTAGACAGTCTCCGCTTATTGTAAGTATTTACAATAGGATAACTGAATTTAGTACAAAATTGAATTAAGCACAAAGGAAATATTAATCATTCCACGATGCAACTGTTGACCGGACACCGGATATTCAACGTGTACCGTAGGACAAGGACCTTGACAAGGGAGCGGACACGGGCGACAACGTCGGTCGTATACCGCCCTCTCCGAAAACCGAACTGACCGTCGTGCAGTTCGGGCACACTCAGGGACAAATGCAATCCAGGCGAGCAGCCACCACTCTTTCCAGCAGCTTGCCCGCCTAGTCCAAAAGGCACACCGGCTGGAAAGAGGAAGGCGAGTCCGGGGAGCACCCTGGCTTCGGCAGCAGGACCATCCGCTCCTCCTTCCACGAAGCGGGCAATTCACCTCGAGACAGGCATCCATCGAACAGACGCATTAGTCTCGGGGCCAAGACCCCGGCGACGTCCATCCACAGGCGGGCCGGGACTCCATCAGGACCCGGAGCTTTCCGCGCTCCGATCCTCCCGATCCGCCCCGGCCAGTTCTTTCTCGGTGACCCTCGATTCCGGGTTCCAACTTCCCGCGGTGACTTCTTCCGGCGGTTGAGGCTCCTGCTCCTCCTTTTCGGTAAGGCTGCCATCTCCCTCATTCGCTGCTCCCGGGAACAGGGTGCCGACGACCTCCTCCAGAAACCGAGGGTCCATGCTCTCCGTTAAGGGAGGCGCCCATGGACGATGTTTGTTCAATACCATCTTGTAAGGACGCCCCCAGGGATCAGGTCGAGGCTGGCCAGAAGCTCGTCCCAGGCCCGCCTCTTCGCCTCCTTGATGGCTCGTTGCAGGGGTCTCCGCGTTTCGCGGTAGGCCTCGTACAGACGAGCCACCGTGGCTTCGTCCACCCGCCGCCTACGGCGGGATCTGGTGTACGGAGTCGAGCGTGACGCGCCCCGCCACGCCACGCACGCGCTGGACGGCCCCCGGTTCATAAGCCGGAGATCGAGTGCGGCCGCCCAGTCCTGTACGTCCCGCACCTTTCCGTAGGTCCTGCGGCAGCCCCATGCCGTTGAGTGGGCGTTGAAGTCCCCGAGGGCCAGTGACAGGCAGGCGCCCAAACGCCTAGCGCAAGCCGCGAGTCCGTCCAGGAAGGAGGCTTCTCCTATCCGGCTGATGTTGGGCGACACGTAGACGGCCACCACGGCCAGGTCGCCCCATTTCACGGCCACGAAGCCCCGCCCCGCTCGATCACCGAGTAGGAGGGGCTTCCCGCGATCCCGGTCCAGAATATGGCGACCGAGCCGTTCAGATCTCCAGCGCTTCGTGACGCGTCGGGAATGCTGTACGGCTCGGCCGCTGCCGCCAGAGCAATCCTCCGCTCCGTCAGGCTCTGGAACCTTAAGTCCTGAGCCCGGCGGGAGCGGTTAAGATTGCACTGCAGGAGCAGTTGTCCTCCTCCTCTTCTTCCGGTCACGTCGGGGAAGGCTCCGTCTCCATAGTATCCTCCGAGCCGTTCCGCTCGCAGTCGTTGTGTCCGACTTCTCTGTCCTCTCTTCTGTCCTTCGCGAGGTCAGCTGACGGTGGTATCGTTCCCCTCCTCTTCATCGCGTCCCCACCATCTCCTGGAATGGTCTTTGTTTCCTGTGCGGCCCTCTTCTTACAGGCAGGCTGTTTGCATGCCGGTGACCCCATACGGTGCGACGCGGACATTCCCAGGTCCGCGCACACCGGACACATGGGTACTTGCGCCGAGCAGTCCATGGCGCGGTGTCCTTCCGCCCCGCACCGGTAGCAGCGCTCCGACCCGTCGGCCGTCGATGTGCAATCCCGGCGCACGTGATCCGACTCCATGCACCTGAAGCATTGGAGTCGGCGCGCAGGGAGAGGGGAAACCCTCGCCGCTGACCAACCAATGATAATCCTACCTCCCGGCCGGCCGTCTCTTCCTCTGCTGATTTTCCTGGCCGCTGTCAGCGGGCAGCGTAGTCATACCGTAGGAGCGGAGCGTATGACTCCCACGTTGGCCTCATCGGCGTGGCAGCCCCCGGTCTCAGCAACGGCGGCTGTCACCTCCTCCGAGGTGATCGAGTCCTCCAGTCCAGTCACTCTTAGCTCGGCCGTCCTTCGCGGCACGGTTACCTTGGCGGGCAAATCCTTCAGCGTGGCCGCCATCCGCCCGGCCAGTCGCGATGCTTTACTCTCAGGGTCCTGGCCTGAAATTTCGAACAGCAGCGCCCCCGTGATCGCCCTCCTCGGTCTTAACTCCGTGATGTCGAGTTCGGAGAGCTGGACTTCCCTCTTCACCACCGACATCGCATCCCTGTACGTGAAGCCCGAGTCGTCCCTCACGGTGAGCGATACCGCGGCACACCGTGGGGGTCTGGGAAGACTGGGCACTTTCTCGCTGTGCGTGTCCCGCCCACGAGCGTTGCGTCTCTTTCCTGCCCCCTCATGGATTCCTTTCCCGTGCGAGGGCACACCGGAGGCCGAGCGGCCACCTCCGCGAAATTCCTTGCTCTCGTTCCGCCGCTTCTGGTCACCGCCCCGGGAGCTAAGACCCTCGTTCGCAATGTCGACGACGGAAGAGACGACGATACCCGTCCCTTGGTTCTTGCGTCCTCGGTCGGCGCATTGACCGTTGGAAGAGGTTGCGCCGTGGGCTTCCTGTTCTTTCGCCCCGCTCTCCCTCTTCCTCCTCCTAGGACGATAAGAAATCCTGCCTCGTCGGCTGAGGACTCCACGGTCGACCGCGAGGTATCTTTCGCCGACCGCAATCGTGCTTGTATGGTTCTTGCGGCGGAGCCAGCCTCCGTAGCTGGGGGACCGCTCCCCCCGGCACTATTTCTTGCCGACACTTCTCCAACTTGCGGAGGAGCAGGATCTTGAAACCCTCTAGTGGATCTCGAGGTCCTGGACCATCGAATCTATCCGTTCCCTTGGTATGTGTATTACTCTCCGACCCGCTGGGACAACAGAGACGGCGCGATGCTGACCAGGGATGTGGGGGAGGTGGGGGAGGTGGACCCATAACCGTTCCCGTTGGGGCCCGAGGGTGGTCCCCCCGTGATCCCCACCTCTTGTCCTTCGCCGTTGTTGTTATCAACTTTGGCTGCTCTCTACGTGCATTCCTTGGTCAGCCGTTCCACCGTCTCTTGGAGACGACTAGCCTCTCTCACCAGAAGGCGCACCCTCCTTCGCAGGTATGCGACGTCCTCCTCTTCCTGATCGTGGGTCGGTTCCGTGTCCTTCACGGTCGCTTGCTTGTCGACCTGTCCGATCCTCATTTCGTCACTCCGCGTGTCGTCGCTGCCGTCGGTACCGCCGCGTATGGTAGAGGCGGTGGCGGCCACAGTGGCTGCCTCGACGTCGGTATCGGTGTCAGTATCCGTCCCGCGCCTCGCGCCCCTCTTCTTCCTTTTACCGGGAGCCGGCAGCAGCGCAGAGTCCGGATCCCCCGCAGGCGCGTCCCGCGCCGCCGTTGCGACCGTTGGCGCCGGAGGCGGTGCTTTCTGTGGATTCGGTAATCCTGCGGCACGACCGCTTGCCGAGCGTGCTCGCAACGGTCGAATAGAAAGAGCATAACTCACCCCCCCCCCCCCCCCCCCGCCTCCCATCCCGCGAAGATCCCGGACCGACGGTCATAACGTCGGGTTCCTCCGACCCTCTCCGAGACCCTCCAGTTCGTGTGTCCCCTTCGCCAGACGCATGAGCGTGTCCAGGGGCCTGACGGCCCACCCCCGGACGGCCACGGTTGTTCGATGACGACGCAGCAGGGCCCGCTTTACAACCCGCCGCTGCGCCGTTAGTGTGGTATCCCTCCCCTGCACCGTAAACGATTCTTTGATTCGTTTTTCTGTCCATTGTAATTCTGAGAAATCGTCGAGGTCGTCAACAGGGGTTTCCATCCTGGTGCCGCTCACTCTTTCGCTCCCTGCACCGGTCAAGGCTGGTGTAGGGTGACGGAGAGCCCCACAAGAAGGTGAGTTGAGTGGTCTTGGCAGATACGGGCCCACCAACTTCTCCGAGGTTCTCCGCACCGGATCGGAAAACTGGCGGGGGCCGACCAGTCACCATCCGGCTGTATGAGAATATCAGATTCATCGGGGTTTCCCAGGGCGTGGTCCTACGCCCTGAGAACCCGTAGCCGCCTCGTGCTCCCCCTGGTCCACCTGCTGAGTCCCACTTAACCCAGTGACGCGGGTCATTGGGTATGCGTAACTGTATTTTCCCCTCCTCGCGGAAGAAAAGGGTAATTGAATTTGGCCACAGTATCTTTTTATTTTGACCAATCCCCCTTTTCTAGCAATCATGAGTAAATCCAGGAGATATAATAAGGTATTGAACAAAATTGTCAATATCAATGAAGATTGTTCTGAGGACACCTCCAAAGAAGATCAGTAGGAATTAGGCCAAAAGCGAAGCTGACAGTGAAAGTTCTGAATACATTGAAAGTGGAGAGATAGAAGGATCTTAAGATAGCGAAGAGGAAAAGTTCTTGAAAGTGTATCGTAATAAGAAAAGAATGCATATTCTTTCTAGTTTTGACTCCGAGGATGAGAGGACGAGCATTCCAACACATCCCAAAATATAATAGGTAAAATTGAAATTGCAGTTGACGGGACACAGTGGATAAAACTGAAAGCGGGGGATCTAGGGGTAGGACGCTCGTTCGTGTGATATTAAAAGGATATCGCAGGGTCTACTGGCTATGCTAAGAAAAATATTATGTCGTGTTGTGTAACTAGTGCTTTCGAATTGATAATTGATAGACACATAATGAAACACATAAAAAATTGCTTGCAGAAAGAACAACCTTGGTTGGGACCATTCTGTCGAACGAAAGAGAACTGTCAAATCTAGCGAAGGGAAAAAAGGACAAGATGACTTTGTTTTCCTCACATTTATATAAATCAGAAAACTGCACGCTTACTGTGTATAAATGTAAATCTAACGTAAAACTCCTCCTTTTAAGCACCAAACATACAGGTGTACAAGTAGAAGACAATTATAAACGTGTTCCAAAAACCATTACCTTTTATAATAAAACAAAGTTTGGCGTGGACGTCGTTGACCAGATAACACGCAAATATAGTGTGAAAGCAGAGAGTTTCCGATGGCCCCTTCAAGTGTTTTTCAATATTTTAGATTTGGCAGCGATAAACGTGTGAATATTATATAAAGAGTGCACCAGATCGAAAATATTCTGAAAGGAGTAAGGATAATCAATATGGACAGAGGACTGGCCAGGAAACACAAGGCAGGTAAAATACCCAATGTGCGGTCAGCCTCTGTCCATCCTTATGTTTTACAGGATTTTAAAACTATTAAGACGAGACGTAATGTCGAAAATTTTAAATACTTAACGAAGGAAATGGATACAGATAATTTTATTTTAAAATTTGACCTAAATTGTCAAAAATTATTTATACATGTCGGAGATGAATGAACATCGGGATTTCCCGTCTGGAATGTTGGGAAAACCCCCAATACCCTAGTCCAGACATTTACTATAGCTACACTTAAGTAATAAAAATAAGAAATAGTTTTAATGTTCCAATCTGGCTTTATGACGATAGGTTCGGGCTCGAAGTGACATAACGGGTCACTGGACGTAGCCACGGTCACAGGAGGGACGTGTACCTGACAGAGGTATGGAATGATTATATGGCTCTCCTTAAAAACAAAAATTGACCCGAGAGGTGGAGACAGGAATATATAAAGGCAGTATTATTTGGATTAGGGGTTAGTCAGTTAGTTAGTTAGTCGTTAGGCGAATTGCTGATTGAGTTATCGAGAAAGTTATCCGAATCGTGGATTACGTTGGTACTCGTCATCCCGTGGACCGTGGATTTGTTATCGAACCTGAATTCGTTGTCCATCATTTCGACCATCCTATCGCCGCTATTACTCATAGTGTAATTAGTGTCTCTTGTAGTGTCCACATTTGTACCAATAAACATTAGCTACATCCGCGATGGTAAAGTAAGTAAAGGTTCATCGAACGCCCCCAAAATTCGAACCTTAATCCGACATACATAATTCTAACGACGAAGACGCATATGGAGAAGGTTTCCAGGCTACTGTAGAAACGACACGTGCCACCGAATTAAAGACAATTTATCCTCCTGTAGAAAGAAAGAATAGAAATTACTGGCGGTGTCAAGGGAAGCTCAGAGAGCCAAAGCAAGAGGATTGCAGTACGCGGATCAATTAATCCAGGAATTTAAAATCAAAAAGAAAGAACTTACGGGGAAGAGTCGCGAAAATAAAGAAAAAGGGTGAAAAGAGATTTGCGTCACGTTGGACAGGAACCCATAGGGGAGGCCTTATCGCACTATTATATTCAAGATAGATCGAAAGTCCAAACAGACGGCCTGCACGTAAATAAGGTCCAAAAAATTGTTGACGCATTTTTCCAAACTAGGCCAACTGAGTGGACAGGTAGAGCAGATGAGGGTTGTAACGGAGACAACGGCGAAGGTGATTTAATAATTATGGAGGATGATCTGATAGCAGCTCGTAAAAAGATAAATCCTAACAAATATGCGGGAGTGGACGGCATACCAGGAATAGTAGTAAAACTAATAGAGGAAAAAACAACGGACAAACTGCTAAGAGTATTAAACGAGGTTAATAGAAGTGGAAAGATATTAGTGATATGGAAGGTGGTGAGGTTGGTTCTCATTCCGAAACCGGGGAAAGATCCTACACATTTGATCATCATTTCGGCCGATCAGTGTGGTACTAGCACTCAGTAAAGTCTGGGAGCACACGTTTAAGATCCTGATCGAGAGAAGTGTAGGCCTCGACCCACATAAATTCCATATAAATCCATATAAATCCATGTGGATTTAGGAAAAAGAAGAGTACGGCCGACGCTGTGTGCCGGTCGACGACTTCGCGGAAACCTGTAAGAGGAAAAACATAATATACGTAATCGCAGCGATCGATATCAAAAACGCGTTTAATACTCCTAGTTGGAATAAGATCCTCGAAGAGGCAGAAGGAAGAAGAATGACCGAAGGATCCAGATACTTCTTAGTAGCTATCTGGAGGACAGGAAAATAATTACATATGATATAAATAGCAAAAGTAAATAGGAATAGTAAAAAGAAACGTTTTTGCTGGAGTTCCACAAGGATCTATCCTCGGACCACTCTTGTGGAATATCATTTATGACGGCTTGTTGATAGAGCTACAGACTATTCCAAGCCTAAACGCGATTGCCTTTGCTGACAACCTGGCAATAATAATTGCAACGAAAAAGCAGGAGGAGATAGGGAACAGCTCCTGTGTAGCAATGAGAACGGTCACTCGGTGGTGTGCCCAAACTGGATTGAAATTGGCCCAAGACAAGACGGAGGTGATTCTACTTACCGGAAAGCGTATTCCAAGGTAATGGGCATCAATATGGGAAACTACCTGTTGGTGACTAAACAGGAGGTTAGGTATCTTGGAGTGCCTGAGATAGAGTCGGCTCGGCGAAAGTTCCATAAATAGTAGATAATACTGAATGTCATTAGAGAGATGTATAGAGCGGGTAAGATCTATCTGACGGTAGTTAGTATGTTGATTATCGATAAATTGCGTGGGTATGCACTTGCATCTGCATTATAACACATGTGGAAGTTTGACAGTTTCTGAAGCGCGTGATAGGCTTAGGTATATTTATAAATCACCGCGCGATTGTGTGGACGAATATACGGATGTTAGGTAATGAATGTCACCTCGAGACCGTTTTATGGTAGTCACTTGCGTTTTGTTTGAGTGCATGGCGCTTTTTAGTTAAAATTATGTTCGAGTAGCGAATATAACAGCGACGCGCACTACGACTGGTAGTCGGCGCCATGCTGTGAACGGGGTAAGTACTGTCATGCGAAATATCTAAGGTAGTGCGCGTGTATTGGTCTGAAGTGCCGCGCAGGGTATTTAGTTCGCGCTATATTGGCTAGACATTGCCAACTTACGGACCGCGTGGTTGCTGACTAAGGTAGAGGCGGCTCGAAGTAAGTTCCTAATGTTAGGTAAATTAGGTTGTATAATTTAATAATTAATTTCGTTTAATGTAATGTCGGTGGGTTGTGGTAAATATAATATAGCGGATTTACGAATGTGTCTGACAAGCCGAACGTACAAATCAAACGAAAATTTGAGTATTATTTAGATTAAAGGAGGTATATTCGACAGAAGGACATACGAATGGGATTCGAGAGATTATTAATGTATTCACACATTTCTGCACACATTTATATAACTGCGATTTGTTCATAAAGTAATTTGATGATTTTTGGGGTACGTGAAGGATGGTTATTTAGTTCGTATAGTGATACTACATGGGTTGATGGCTTATTTATTGTGACGTTGGCTTTGCTTGTGGATTATGGTTGGTACTCTTTCGGAAGGAGATGGCATAATGGTACGAAGAATTTGGCTATGCTCTTGCACGATGCGCCTTATTTAAACATAAATATGGATAAGTACATTACAGAGAAAAGAATTACGGCGCAGGGGGTTTCGGAGTCCCCAGGCCCCGTCGGTGCTTCGAGTGGCGTACCAGGTTCGACCCGACGGTCATCTAGCGACTGGACAAACGAGGGGAGGAGGGTCGGTGCCAGGACCATCTCTCGCTCAGATAAAGTGACCGGGGATCAATCATATTCGGTGAGCGACGTAATCGCTCCACCAAACGTAATGTAGAAGCGAGCGTTTCACCGGTTAGAGCCGAGGTGGGGGGGTGACTCGATTGCGTCATCAGACAAGAAGGACCCAACTAAGGCGAAGAACCCCTTTAAACCTAGGTGGAACTTGGAGAGGAGCTCGGTGGACGAGAGAAATGAGGGGCGAGAGAGCAAGATGAACCTCGACATGTCGGCAGAATCATTTGATGGCGGGCGGCCAATTTCATTTTTGTATGCCACCACAAAGGGATGATGCAATTTTTAAATTGAGGGCTCAGTATAAGTGGAGATCCTGGCGGGAGAATAAGGAAGAAGATTTAGAAGATCTATGTTCTACTAAGCTAAAAGACGATAGAGCGTTGGTAATGTTTCGTTTGTGGCAAGCAAATTGAAGAAGAATAGTAGCCGAGATGCACCCTGTGCGTGAAGCACAACGGAGTTAATGTCAGGCACATCACAGATATTTTGCCGTGCCCAGTTATAAGGATGAATAATAGGGATAGTAGACCGGGTAGAAGATCGACGGTCATTAAATTTGGTGAAAGGAACCGGGGGTACTCTGTCCAAGAATGATAGCATGAGGAAATGTGATTGCGAGGAGCAATCATTGATGAGAATGTGGGAACCTGTGACCGTCGGTGCAGGTGGTACACATACAAAATGGGTGCCGAGACGGTACAGGAATAATCGGCTGAAGAGCCAACCTGCTGGGGCCGAGCTATATGCTGACAGCTCCGCGTCCTCGTGGCTCCCGCTGGTAACGCCGCGGCGCAACGCACGCATCGCGTGGCGCCGGCTGAGCGAGCTGCCGCCCGAAAGGGTAGGGATTCACCTTGTCCAATGACCTGCAAGGAGAGGGCAGCTAGAATGTAGACGAGAGTCGAACGCGAACATCTAAATGCGAAGCCAGTATGAGCTTTTACTTCAGGTATGGCGCGGTCGACCAAAAGGTCAGGCCCTCAAACGCACACATTACTTGATGAGAATGTGGGAGTATAGCTATAGAAGGAGCTGATGCGTCGACTGGGGTCTCGCTGAAGTATGCTTATTTAGCGGTGCCGGAGAGAATCTCCGCTCTACGAAGGTTTGGGAAGAGAAGGGGTTTTTAGTGGGTATGGCGGTACTATCTGCCGAGTTCCACATAACCCAGTGACGCGGGACAGTGGGTATGCGTAATGCATATACCCCTCCTTGCGCAAAAAAAAGAAAAAGAATGTATCTTGGAGTGCAATAGTACAATAATAGAAAATTCTCATTACATCTAGAAAAGGCCTATGGCATGGTTTGTACCCTAATAGCTGCGATTAGGACATTGTTGCCGAACCTCAATGGGCCCACCGACTCAGTTAGAAAACTCTATTGCGGAGTGTGGGAGTTGGTGGTGCTTTATGCTACACCGGTATGAGTCAAAGCCCTAGTAATACAGAGAAACAAGAACATTCCGAAGATGTCGTTAATGATCGAAGAAAATATGGAGGGAAGAGTAGCTCTATTACAAAGAAAATAATTGGACCAGAAAGCCTGCACTTTTAAGAATAATAAAAGGATCATCGATCACTATATCATGCAGATCTTGAGTGGACATGAAACATTCAATGAATATAGGAGAACGATTAGGAAAGAGACACACTCAAGGTGCTGGGATTGTGTTGCCGAAGGTGATGATGCAGAGCATACGTTGTTAAGTTGCCCTAGATGGATCAATGAAAGGACATTGTTGGAAAATTACGTAGGCGAAATACTGACAATCAACAACGTAATCGACCTGGTTGTCAGTAGCGAGGAGAACTGGGTTAGATTCCAAGGGATTTGCCGAAAGATAATGATAGCTAGACAAGATCAGGAGAGGAACATGGAGAAAAGAAAGAGAAGATAGACTGAAAGGAGATCATAATAAGATGAGAGGTACATTCAGTAAGAAGACCGACCCTGAAGTAATGCCGAGAGGTGGTTCGAGGGTCGGTTCTTGTACCGATAGAGGAGAGAGACAGAAGAGGGGTTTTTTAGTGGATAAAGGCGCTATCATCTTGCCGAGCCCCATATAATCCAGGGGCGCGCTAGCGTACCTGGGTATGCGTAATTGCATTTTCCCCTCCTCTCGAAACAAAAAAATAGGTTTAAAATAGGAATGAGTATGGATATGAATTTTTAAATTATTATCTGTCAATAAATATCCACAATTAGTAAATTTAGGTTTAAGATTATGTTATATTTGGGTTAATATATAAATGCGAATGCTCTTTTACTATGAAATGCATAAAATCAAAGTAGGTATCAATTGGCGCTAACAGATGACACGTTATCTTGCGTGCTAAGGATAGTAAATCACAAAATTTCAGTTGATATAATAACCGTCACTTGTTGATGAAATGTCGCGATGATGTTTGGATAAGGATTTCTGTATGGATATAAGGATATGGATTTCTGTAAGGATATGCATTTCTGTTTGTTTTAAAATAAAAACAATAGATTATAATAAGCCTACGATTATAAATTGTAACGTATCCCTATTTAATTATAGTGATATGACTTGGTATTTAGCTTTAGCTTAACCGTCTAAAGTTGTACCCGGAAGACAAACGCAGTAGTAGCTTATGAAGCTATCAAGTCGGGAGAGATAGGAAAAGCATCCGTGATTTCTCGCTTCAGATAGCATATTGCCATTAATAGACATTACACTGAGCACATTACGAAGTAAGTTCACATACTAACCCAACGTCATGTAAGAATTTTATTATCTTTTTCATGTTCAATGTCATCTTAATGTCATATAATCAACACAATTAAATGTATCTCAACACGGATGGTTATGAGCTTTTACTCGTTTCTTAGTAATAGTGATGAACTATTTGTAATGTGGAATTTCGGACTACATGATTGAAATGATTTAATAAATAGATATATTTGTAGTAGAAATTTCGCGAAAGCTAATTTTTGTGCTTCTGGAAGATTAGGGAAGAATACTATTCTTTGTTTGTATTCAAGTAATAATAACGAGAGAGTGAGTGAAGCTTATCTTCAGGTAACATTAGTGATGTATGTCTGAAAAAAGCAAACGCGTGTAGAGTCTGTGGTTTCATTTGAACGTTTATACCGATGCAGTTATCTCTTCCTGGCAGACGAATAATGTTTGTCTAACGTCATATTACGTTTTACTCTCTCTGAATAAAAATTGTTATGTTTACCGATTTTTCGGAAACAGCTTGATCAATCAGGATGACACTTTTTACTCATTATAAGACATAATTTCCCGTTGGTTCAGTTACGAAATATTTTTCCATTTGTTTTTTGTAAACTATTTTTTTTGCACAAATCCAATTTTTATGTATAAAAATTCATCAGTTATTCTGGATTGGATTGAGTTATCGAGATGAAACCTTTTGCATCTTGTAAGGGTAGTTCATTGACTGGTTCCGTTTGCAAAATGTCTCCAATTTGTTCATTGTTAACTATTATTATTGCAAAGAATTCGTTATTTATCAATTTCATTTACGTCTGCTCAGTGATTGTTTTACAATTGTTGGACTGATAACGAGATGATTCTAAAATAACAGCCTGTGCAAGTAGTTTGAAATTGCGTTTTTCAATCTATGCTGTAGTCGTAGATTATAAAGGTAGTAGATTTTTTAAGACTAGTAGGGATATTGTCAAGACTTGATGATTTTTTATTGTTAAGTTTTTTGAAGGTTGACTTTAGCTCATTGTAATTTGTGAAAAGGTTCGATGGGATTAAATCTGTGTCTCGGTTGGCAGCTATGTTTATGTTGCTGAATGTGCATGTATTTTTGTTGTTACTGTTGAAGTGGTCACCGCTTATAAGAAAACCCTACATCTGGTCTTTTTAGTATTTTCAAGCACTGAAGCCATCGACACCGTATAGACAAAAGACTGGGACGAAGGCAGACCATTGACGGTAGACAGGCGACGTTGGCTTCAGGGTTTTCAGTTATAGAGCAACACTGGTAGTGTAACGTAAAATAACACACACACAAAAAAAACAAATTTAAGATGAAAAATGAAAGAAGAACTTTATTTTTTTTTCTAACACCTGGTTTACAATTTGCTTACGAGCTCTAAGCGTGACTTTTCAAGACTAACTCTTACAACTCGACTTCCGATCGGATTCGGTTATTTTTATTTTGTCACCTCTCAATATCCCCACTGTCGTCGAGTTTGTTAGGCATTTGCGACTGTTGCCACGCACGTCTTCTTCTCGAACATTCGGCGGAAGCACCGTTGGGATACTGATAGTTCATTAGGCACTTCGCTTCGGCGACATATATTGTTGCCGAGTGCCGCCGCATCTTTATCTCCGGTTTTGAACTGAGACGGTCGTGACACTAGCGCGCGGATCTGGATCAGCTCAAATTATATTTCTACTTGTACTTACAATTCTGTATTAAAATATATTTTCTACCTTACAATTTATCCACGCGTTTCTCTGTTGATACACCTGTGGAGCTGTAACGTCAGTTCACATCAGAGACCAGGCCACACACCGCAGGCAGCATGGCGCCCAGATGTCTGCACATCCTTGGCGCGTACCCTCAATAGTCCTAAGTACCCACCGGGGGTTTTGGAATTTTCATAGTTAAGGTCCTTCAGACCAAGCGAGTATCTCTTGTCTTAGGTTTCCTTTTACGTGTATTGTTTACTACGGTTTAACACGGAAAGTTAGTTTTTCCTCACGTCTGGTATGTTCCGTTAGCAACTTTCTCACGAGGGCGGCTAAAACCCTTCCTGGTCCACCAACCGTCTTATTATCCAATCGGAGACGGTGTCTACTGCCCTCACTTCCTTAACCAAAATTATCATCAACAAATCCGATAGTCCCGTGTCCTTAGACACACCCACCCCAAGCTTTCCTCAGACACAGTATCGCCAATAAACTTCACTTATTCTGTATCCTTAGAATAGTCAACATATCTTTACCGGTCTCTACCCTTATAACAGTCGCGTTCTTAACGTATCATTGTAACTAAGTTTTACATAACGTGCTTGGAGTTAATTGTGATTTATGTTAATTTAGTGTGTATAGTGTGTATTTTGTGTGTGTATTGAGTCCTTCGCGAACGGAACGGTTCATTTAATAAGCTGGTTACATGTTTTCCTGTTTTAGTTCTATTTGCGAATTATTGTGTATTATTATATTTTAGTAAATATTTTGTGGTAAATAGTACGGGCTATCTGATGCGATGTTCGTTGGTGTATATGTTGCGTGCATAGCAATGGATTCTTTTTTGACCCTGATTTGTGCACGTTCACCGTTAGATTTACCAGAAAATTCGTTATTTTCTTTTTCTTCGTCATCGGTGGGTTTGTTCATACTTCGTTATTTCTTTTGTTTCCCTTATCATCCATGACGGTACTATTTACGGACTCCGATACGTATGACGAGTTTTCGTGATTATGGACTTTAGATTTCTTTTCTTACAGTAATTCTAGCAACTTTTTACCATTGCATTTAATTTTTGTAATAGTTGGCTTCCCACAGTGTTGCTACCTTTGTTCTTGCTGTTGAGTTTTACGCTTAATGACATGTTTTACTCTATTATTGTTATGTTCGCTGCTTGTAATGTTGTTTTCTTTGTTCAATTTAGTCATTTTACATATCTCTTCATTGTGTCAGCAGTTTGTGGCGCTGCGACAGTTTTGCTTCATTAATTTCTTTAATTATAAATTCTTCTCCGCGTACTATGTCGTTTTGTTTTGTGGTTTCGTTGTGTCGCATTTTAATGCTGCATGATTATTTACTGCTGCTGACGAAACTGCTGTATTTTTCTACATTATTTCTGGGTGATAGAAAGTGACACTTTTTTTTGATTTTCCAATCTTTCTATTCTTGTTCATTGTTTCCTTGCACCTGCACGATATATTTTATGCTATACGAACTCGTCTATTGTGCGTTCTCAATATCTGTCATTTTGTTGTTCCCTCCCCTGTCCTACTCTTATTAAAGAAGAAATCATGAGTTCCCTTTCAATGCGCATTATTTTGTAGAAAAACTAACGCTCAACAAGATATACCCGAAATAGTAAAACTGAACAATATGATTATCTACTCAGCACCATTCCTATTTGGTATAATAGCTGTTTTTGTTATATTACTTATGTCACGTCTTGCGCTGCGTACGCGCCGTAACGTAGACTAAAACTACCAATAGCGCGAGTGAGCGTTTCAATTTGAGATTCAAATAAAATTTAACAATTTGTATAGAAACCAAATTCGAGCCTCACAACCCGTCACATGACGACCCCTCCACGGTAGACCTAATTATAAATAAGCGTAGCGACATAGAAGATAGAGAGATAAGTAGATCTTTAGTTCAGAGTAGTTAATTCCTCAGTTCTTGGTGATTAATTCCTTGGTTCTTGGCGATCAGTTCCCAAATTCTTGGCAAGTTATTTCTTTGTTCATAGCGATTAGTTCTCAATTCCTTTAGCTCTTAATTTCTCAGTTCCTTTGCCTTTCAATTCTTTAGTTCCTTAGTTTTTCAGCTCTTAGTTCCTTTAGCTCTTAGTTTTTTGCTCTTAGTTCTTAAGTTCTTTAGTCCTTTAGCTTTTAGTTTTTTGTTTCATTAGTTCCCAGTTGTTGTCAGTTTTGTTAATCGACGTGTTTGTATTTGTCAATTTGTAAATTATTGAAAGTCAAATAAATTAAAATCTTGTAATTAATAAGAGTGAAAAGGTATCGCCAACGATTGTAACTTGGAGTATTCGAAATCTCAACGACAATTCTGTCAATACCCAATTAGAATTAGAATAAATATTTGTTGTGGAAAATATTTGTCTAATAATATAATAGGATTAAGCGAACATTTATTTTCACCAACTTTGATCCTCTCCCGTGCCAGTACTCCTGCGCGTAGCAGGTTAGCCGAAACGTGGAGTTTAATTGCCAATCGCATTAAACATCAGACAATTTAATCTAATTTCCATTTAATCTAAATTCAAAAATTAACGACAACACAACCAAAACAAATCAAACAAAAACGTAACAACTTTTCAAAAGATGAAGATCAAAGTGGCAAAGAAATATGGTAAAACCGCGCGATGAACTTAGCGTGATGGAACCGCCTGCCCCGAAATTGGAAAATAGTCCTTTCATTAGATATATTTGGTATACGATTATGACGACCTTGGCAACGGAAATGGATACGAGAATGGAAGAACGAATTGATGACGACGTTGGCAACGGAAATGGAAACGGAAAAGGAGGAATGGATTTATGTCGAACTTGTCTATACCCCCGGACTACTCTATTTTGATAATTAATATGAACAGGCTAACTGGAAAGAAAAAAATTAAGGCTCGGGGATTTCGGAGCCCCCAAACCCCGTCGATGTTGTGCGTGGTGCCACCCCAGGCCTGCATCGACGGTCATCAAACGACTGAGGAACGACGAGAGAATGGTCGGTTCCAGGGCAACCTCTCGTGAGGTAAAAACGACCGGGGACCAAAAGCAAGGAGAGAAAGGTCCGATAAGAAGAGAGTTAGGTAGCCGGACAGGATAGCGAAATGGATGCTGACTTCCAAGCGGAGTTGATGGATCAGAGTAACAATCTGACTCCGTATACATGTAGTGTGGTTTCTGGTGTCGGATGCTTTCCTCAGATATAGAATCTATACAGCACCCGGGCAACCCTAGAAGCCATCGGAGTTGGGATACGCCCAACCGAGTACCGCGTTACTTCAAATAATCGTCCGCAGGAGGCTCACTCGTCTCAGGTCGAACGGGGCGCTTTCCAAGCCCTTCCGTCTTCTCGGGACGGTATCCGGAGCAGGTGGGACGCTGCTCACCCGCCGAAGGCCATTCGGAGAAACCATGTCCCCCTTAAATCGGCCCTCTTGCCAGCATTTGGCCACAACCACTGCCACCACGAGTCCATACCCATAATTGGCCGAGCTGAGGGTTCGCTACGCCCTCTGGGCTAACACTCGACCGCCCGTGGTACCGTTCATTGTCAACGGTGGGACCGCGCCTGTGGATGTACCGCCACGTCTCTGCTGCACGGCTTACCTGCTCGCCGTGCAGTCAGACCCAGATGAGACTCACGTAAGCGGGGGTTGAGGAAATGTACCTCGGCGGCTCTCCCGACGGTCTCACCCTTGGCTTCAGGATCGTGGGTGCGCTACTACCCAAGGCTCCGTGGGGAAGACTTAGTCTTACACCACAGCAACCTTCCTTGCGGTGTACATAGAGGACTCACGTAAGCGGGACGTTTGTCCCGACGGTCCTCCCTGGCTGCGGGAACGTGGGTTTGCCAGCCCCCATAGACTCGCAAAAGCGAATCCTCCCTGCGGGATGACTCCGGATACAAATAAGAACTGACAGGACTAAAGGAGGAGGGGAAGATAGTATTGAAGAGGAAAGGAATCGGTGGAAGAACCAACATTCATCATCCGCGGATGAAGGAGGAGGATGGACGCCTGAAGTAATGGATACCACGGGACATATGAAGAGCCTGGAGTTCCTTCTACTCAATATGGAAAGCATGATGAAGGGAATTAACGGCACGAGTAAAGAGGGCCCAACGTTAGAGAAATTGAAATCGGACAATGTAAGGGAAATTAGGTTGAATCCACTGTGTTCACCAACAGTGAAGAAGGCCGCAAACAGTCTAACCAAGGTAGGCCAGTATAGAAACGTTAAACTCACGATGGATGACGAGATGGCAGCGTTATATATCGATACGGATTTAGACTTCGTATTCCGAGACATTTTCCTAGAGGAAGCAGAAATTACCCCCACATGGAAAATAAAGACGGAAATCGAAAAGTCCAGTTTGGACATGGAAAGACTTCTAGAGACTCTCTAAAAACGAGATAAACGTGAAATAGAAGAAATAGACTTTAGCATAAAACAATTTGCTGGAACTCAAAAAGCCACAGACTGGATATCAGAGTGTTTCGATCGTTCGCGGAGAGACGCGATCGCGAGATAGCACGTCAACGAGAGTTGTAAGTTCCCGTTACGATTAAATAATCGACGCCACGAACTGATCGATTCCCTTATTTCGATTAGGATAATAAGGGTAGTTCAATGAATTCCACAGAATTAACACAAATAACTTAACGTTTATTTTAACAAATTATCAACTAGGAAGACATAAAGAGAACAACAAAAAGAAATGTAACTGCGTTTTGCTTGATAAGTAATGCGCGATATATGAGATGTGTTGACGGTTCGGCTTCTCGAAAAGTTTTGCACGCCTTTCGATTTTTTCCGTTTTTTCTGGAAGGCGACCCCCACTACGTTCGGATCACGCCACATTCTTTTACGCGAGGTAAAATAACGGCCACGAGTCGACGTTTCTGGAGGTCGCTCTGCTTAATGAACCATGCGCTTGCCACTACAATGTTTGTTTGCCGGGCAGCCGCGACGATCCGTCTGCGGCATTATAGTGCCGCGATCGACAGTTAAGAATATGATCTATGGCAAGCCGCATGGCGTAACATTCTCCCCCCGTTGAGAGGGTACCGATCAAATTAGCGAGATGTGGTTGAAGTTCCCATCTTAGTTCGTCTCGGTGGCTAGTTGTTCGGGTTTCTCGAGATCGGGTTGAATTGGCAGTGGTACAAGCCTTTTGACGGCCCGATCCAAAACGCTCTTTGCCGTCTGAACTGTAGCTGTCCGGATGACACCATCGGCGCCTGGATAAACGTTGATAACTCGGCCCAGAGGCCAATGCATGGAGGGAACGTTGTCCTCTCTGAGGATGACGATTGTGCCTTTTTGGATGCCGTGTCCACCCTTGCTCCACTTATTGCGGTTGGTTAGCTCGTTCAAATACTCCTTATGCCAGCGGTTCCAAAAATGCTGTTTAAGCTGTTGGATATGCTGCCATCTGGAGAGTCGGTTCGATGGAATGTCTCTGAAATCTCGATCACGTAAGCACATTAGTGAATCGCCAATGAGAAAATGTCCGGGAGTGAGGACTAGGAGATCATTTGGATCGGTGGAGATAGGAGTTAGCGGGCGGGAATTGAGGACTGCTTCTATTTCTATGATAAGAGTGTTCAATTGTTCAGAGGTGAGTAACTCGTTGCCGGCTACACGCCTGAGGTGGCGTTTAAATGACTTCACCGCTGCTTCCCATAGCCCACCGAAATGCGGTGAATGAGGGGGAATGAAGCGCCATTCGATTTGTTTGTCGGCTAAAAATGCGGTTACTTTTTCTTTGTGATCGTCCGATTGTAATAAATCGTGAAGCTCTCGTAATTCGTTGCTTGCTCCTCTGAAGTTGGTGCCGTTATCAGAATGGATGGTGGAGCAATACCCTCGTCGGGCGATAAATCGCCGAAGAGCGGCGATGAAGGCTTCGCTAGTGAGATCGTCAACGAGCTCGATGTGTACCGCTTTAATTGCTAGGCATACGAAAATGGCTACGTATACTTTTATCTGACGACGGTTACGATCTCGTTTTTCCTTGATGTGGAACGGCCCGCAGTAATCGACGCCGACGTTTGTGAATGGGCGAGATTCCGTTACTCGCGCCTCCGGCAGATTACCCATCACGTATTCTACCGGCGGTGGTTGAGCGCGGCAGCAGCGGACGCAGCCTTTGATCGCCCGCCATACTTGACTTCGACCGTCGACGGGCCAGTATCTTTGTCTTACTGCGTATAACGTAGCCTGCGTTCCGGAATGCATGTGGATCTTGTGCTCGTGTTCTATGATGCGTGTTGTAACGGATGACTTAGGTAATATTATGGGATGTTTCTGGGCGAAGGTCATCGACGAATGACTGAGTCGACCCCCGACTCGCAATATTCCTTCCTTGTCTATGAACGGATTGAGTCGCGTGAGCTTACCCTTTATCGCCGCGTTCCGATCTTTTTGGAGTGTACGAATTTCCTCGGAGAAATGGATGTTTTGCAACAATTTTATTAGCTTATCGCGTGTTGTGCGTAATTCGGTGACGGTTAGGGGTGCCGCCCGGTTCTTTTTCTGTTTCCAACGGAGGCAACGAGCTATGATTCGTATCAACTTGGGCCCGGATGAATATCTTTGCAACAAACTGTAATCGGCGAGGTTCGCGGACAGACAAATCGCCCCCTTCTGCTCCGGTACTTCAACTTGCGGTGTTAGCGCCCATGTCGGCCAGTAGTTTTCCGGCTGGTAGAGCCATGCAGGACCGTGCTGCCAGATGGTTGGGCGCAGAAACTCTTCGGGTGTTTGGCCGCGTGATATTAAGTCCGCGGGATTGTCGTCGGTAGGAACGTGGCGCCAATCGCGGATGCTGGTTTTTGTTTGGATTTCGGAGACTCTGTTAGCGACGAATGTTTTAAGGGTGTGAGGTGATGTATTGAGCCAATGGAGGACGATAGTGGAATCGGTCCAATAGATAGTTCGAGTAATTTTGTGTGATAGGGCTTGTTGTACTGTCGACATCAGGGACGTAAGAAGGAGTGCTCCGCTCAGCTCGAGCCGAGGAATGGTCTGGCACTTGAGTGGGGCGACTTTCGATTTTGCGGTTAAAAGTTGGGTCTAAACACGGCCGTTGGTGTTAAGGGTTCGAAGATAAACACAGGCTCCGTAAGCCTTTTCGCTGGCATCGCAGAAACCATGCAGTTCAATTTCCATTGCGGACTCGATTATTGCCTTGCGTGGGAACCTGACGTTGTTTAATAAAGGTAATTGGGCATAGTACCTTTCCCACTCTGTATGTAACTCGATCGGAAGTGATTCATCCCAATCGATTTTCGACGACCATATTCGTTGAAGTAGCATCTTGGCCCGAACAATCACCGGTGCGAGCAGACCGAGCGGATCGTAAATTTTTGCAATCTCCGAGCTGATGATTCGTTTCGTGACTCGGGAGGGCGTGGGTTTGACTTCGACCGAGTAAAGAATAGAGTCGTCGGATGAATTCCAAAACACCCCCAGCGTCTTCAAGGTTTGCGAGTCGCCCAAAAAATGTTGGTGATTTGTTTCTTCTAAGGAAAGTCCGTGTAATAAGTCATTATCGTTTGACGCCCATTTTCGTATGTTTAAGCTGGCCAGTTGAAGTAAATTGGTGAGTTCTGTTCTGAGCGTGAGGGCTTCGTCCTTCGTTTCAGCTCCGGTGAGAGCGTCGTCGACGTAGAAATCCCGCTGCAGTACCTGTGCTGCACGTGGAAATCGATGTCCTTCGTCCTCTGCCAGTTGCTTGAGGCACCGAATAGCTAGATACGGGGCTGCGGATAAACCGAACGTTACAGTGTTAAGCTCATATGTTTCTGTTTCTCCACTCGCGCTGTGCCATAATATCCTTTGATATTTCCGATCCTCTGGTCGTACGGGGAATTGCCGATACATTTTCTTGATGTCGCCGGTGAGTACGTATTGATGTGCACGGAATCTAATTAATATATAAAATAAATCTTCCTGTAACTTGGGCCCTGTGTGAAGTGTATCGTTTAAGGAGGCTCCGGTAGTGCTTGGTGCCGATCCGTCGAAAACTACACGGAGTTTGGTGGTTTGACTCGATGCTTTGGTCGCGCCATGATGGGGTAAATAGTATCCGTTGTCGTCGGAGTGGTTGTCATTGACCTTCGTCATGTGTCCCAACGCCAGGTATTCCTGTATTACCGTTCGATATTCTGATTCGAAGCGTTTGTCGTGCTGGAATCGGCGATTGAGTAAGGCGAGTCGTTTACTCGCCAGCGTTTTAGAGGATCCGAGTGACTGAAGCTGATCGTTGAAAGGTAGAGCGACGATGTATCGTCCTTCGCTGGTGCGTCGGGTGTGGGCTTGGAAGTGTTCTTCGCATCGTCGATCTGCCTCTGAGATATGTTTAATTGAGGGTCCTTCATCGATTTCCCAAAACCGCGCGAGGTCTGCTTGTAAAGTCGTCGTGGATGTGTGAAATATGTTTGTAGCGGTTTGGGAAGTTGGACTCCCCCCGATTACCCATCCGAATCGCGTCTTTTGCAGACGCAGTCCAGGCTCGTCTGGCTGCGTGAGGTTGAGACTTGTCCCACACACATCGACGCGAGTGTTGAACCTGAGCTTAGTAGTACATCTATCGGAGCTGGTAAATGAAATCGTGGATCGGCCAATTTGAGATTTTTTGGTATCTCAAGTGTCGAACGATCGATGGGTTCGCTGGGAATTAAGGTTGATATGATTGGAATGATAAGGAACGTTAATGTCCGCGTGTATGTACCGTCAGTGGAAGTGATCGTGGCCGTGATGTGTCGCTTAGAGGTCGTTGTCAAGGTATCTAGAGCTCCGATCGGGACCGAACATTTGTTTTGCCTTATCTTTAACGATTTTGCTAATTCCTCGGTAATGAAGTTCATACTGGATCCGGTGTCGAGCAACGCTCGACAACGGATTGGTTGCTGTTTATCATTCAAAATATTAATCTGCGCTGTGATGACTAGATCATTGGACAGTAATTCGGATGCCATTGGTTTGATATGTTCGGTCATCAACGGAGTCGTCGATCGTCGGCGTCATTGGTTGTGTGTTCGTTTGTCACTGGGCGGTGGACTTGGAGACGCGGCTGTTCGTGGTGTTTCCGATCTGTGGTCTGTTGTGTGCTTTTTGCGACGAGTGGGTGATACGTAGGGTGGCAAAGAAGGTGTTGTGGATCGGCTATTTGATGGGGAAGATTTCGGGCTGGACGTGCTGGAACGAGACCCTGAATGGCGTTTTGTCCTATGCAGCATTGTATGATGTCGTTCTCCGCATACGCGACATGATCCTGCGAAACAATGCTTCGTTGTGTGCCCTTTCCCGAGGCAGTTGAGGCATAGTGATGCTCTTTTGACCTCCCGAATGCGTTCGCGAAGGGATTTGGTTTTGAAGGTGTCACATCTCCAAATGGGGTGTGGTCCTTGACAGGTGGGGCATGTTGGAGTAACCTGTGTCGCCGTAAGTGCATGCCCTCGTGATGCGCGTTGACGGACCGGAGTAGTTTGTTCCGATGATTCTCTTGTTTGTCTGACCGTGGTGATCGGTCTGGAGCTTCGTGCTAATCTCTCTAGGAAGTTTAGTAAATGAATGTACGGAGGCACCTCGTTATTGGGCAGCGTCATTTCCCATTGCTTTTGGATACTTAGTGGTATTTTCGAGAGGATGAGGCTGTTGAGCATAGCACTGGTATCGGGGTAGGATTCTCCTAATTTGTTCAATGCATATATGTGTTGTTTAAATGTGTGGACTAAGCGCCTTAATTCCGTTGGAGATTCCTTGGTTATCCTTGGATAATCAATTATTGCCATGCAGTGACTGAAAGCTGTGTATCGTGGACATTCGAAACTTTCCTTGAGAACGGCTATAGCCTGACTGTAGTTTACATTACTAAGGGGTAACGCGTTTAAACAATCGGCTGCTTCTCCTTGCAGGGCGGACTGCAGGTAATGGAATTTCTGTATGTCAGTGAGACTAGGATTTTTATCGATTGTGGAGGAAAAGGTATCATAAAACGTGTTCCATTTTTCTAAGCTTCCGTCAAAAGTAGGGAGCCGAAGATCTGGTAATTTAATGGATATCGGATTTAAACTTGCGGATGATGCACAGGTTGGAGGGTTTATGGATGTCGACGGCGAAGCTGTTTGCGCGTTCCTCAGAAGATTTTGTAACCTTGTGTCTACCGCGACGTACTGATCCCTTATTTCGAAGCCGCGCGCTTGTTCCTCCTCGTCCAATACTTCTAATTCGAGATGAATCGCTTCGAATTGACTCGCAACTTCGGTCAGTTGTTTCTCGTAATTCTTTAATAAGAAATTTTGCTGACTCTCGGATTGCTCGTACTCGTCCAGTCGGTTCGATAAATATGTGAATCGGCCGCTACAATAGCCTCGTCTCCGACGCAGGGAGATGATTTGGTCTTCGCTCGTCATCGTTGCCGAGGATAGGAGATGGTCGAAATAAGGAACGAGCTTACCTTACTGTCGTGCGGCGTGAGGTCGCGTGTATGTTTGGTGAGGAACGCCTTGTTCCTTTCCGACGGCCACTCGTTCGGTTGTATTGTTAAGTTGTGAAATTCGTTGCGTTGATGATTGTCCAGCTGCGACGGAAGGCTGCGTGGTTGCGTTCCCTTGCCAATGGGATGTGTTTCTTCGAAGATGACGCGTCTGACGTCACTGGTTTCGCTGTAGTGGATGCTCCTGCTCCCGCTGCTGGTTTTGATAAAGTCACGTGGCACTGTGTGGTCACTGGTAAGTGCACTCTTCACTGGCACGTAATCCGGCTCGAAGGACCAAATGTTACGACCGTTCGCGGAGAGACGCGATCGCGAGATATCACGTCAACGAGAGTTGTAAGTTCCCGTTACGATTAAACAATCGACGCCACGAACTGATCGATTCCCTTATTTCGATTATGATAATAAGGGTAGTTCAATGAAATTTCACAGAATTAACACAACTAAATTAATGTTTATTGCAACAACTTATTAACTAGAAAGATATAAATGGAACAACAAAAAGAAATGTGACTACGTATTGCGCGATATAAGATATGTGTTGACTGTTTGGCTTCTCGAAACGTTCTGACGCCTTTCGATTTTTGCCGTTTTTTTCTGGAAGGCGACCCCCACAACGTTCGGATCACGCCACATTCTTTTACGCCAGATAAAATAACGGCCAAGAATCGACGTTTCTGGAGGTCGCCCTGCTTAATGAACCATGCGCTTGCCACTACAATGTTTGTTTGCCGGGCAGCCGCGACGATCCGTTTGCGACATTATAGTGCCGCGACCGACAGTTAAGAATATGATCAATGGCAAGCCGCATGGCGTAACACCTTGCAATGCATCTAAAATATCATCAATTAAAGGCAATGGGAAATGTGAACACTCAATAAGTTCATTAAGCTCGCGAAAATCAACACAGACTCTGATAGAACCATCTTTCTTTCTAACTACAACTATGGGACTTGCATATTCTGAGTTTGACGGTTTTATTATGCCTTCATTTGTCCATAATTCCATCAACTCGTCCACCTCTTTTTTCTCCGAAGGCGCCAATCTTCGCGGCCTTCGAACCACAGGTTTGTCACTCTTTAAAACGATTTTTGCCGTTATCCCAACGTCCCGCTTTTTCTCCGGCCTATACCCCCTAATGATATCGCGAATCGCTTCACGATAATGCGGTTCCTGTACGTGTGTTAGGTCTGTTTCGTTAGTCTGTTCTACCACGTTAATTCTAAACACATCCGGCACGTCTTTGTTAGTCTTTTCGTCAAGCCGCAAGAAAGTCACTTCGCCTCGTTTAACCCGTAACTCTGCCTGATCCAGAAAATCAGTGCCTAACAACAGGCCGTGCTTCGTCAATATTTTGTTTGAAACAACGTGTAAAGTGATTGGCAGTTTATACCCATCAACCATCATTACCTTGGTGAATTCACCCCAGGTCTCATTGCCAGCGGAACTAAGACCGTCGAACTTAAGCTTGTATTTACCTAGCGGTGGTGACCCTAACCTCGCATATTCGTCTGATCGAATGAACGTGAGATCACTACCCGTATCCACTAATGCCACAAACCTACAATCATCTATCGCCACTTCTTTCACATACTTCCCTTTTTCGGATCTTGACACTACGCAAGTCTCTTTCGGTCGTGCCGTACACCTCGCTGCAATATGTCCAAATCCGCTGCACTCGGAACACCTAACACCTTCTCCCCTCTCCGGACACTTAACACTTAGATGACCCTCACTACCGCAAATGAAGCATCTTCTTTTCTTCATTGCATCTACAGATTGACTGGGCTTCCCGTTCTTCTGGGTTTTAGCCGGCTTCACAATCGACTTTGCTCTGCGACTCTTCTGCTCTTCGTACATCACTAACCTCTTCCTCAACTCTTTGATTGACGTAGCGCCGTACAATATAGCCTTATTGTTCTCGTCGTCTATTATTCCATCCACTATGTATTCCACCTTTGCTTCCTCCTCTATGTCCACATGGCTGGCTATTTCGAGCATGCGGTACATGTAAGCCAAACATGCTTCATCACTCTCCTTTTTTGTTTCCTCAAGTTTCCGATGTACTTGCCTACTGTTGACTTTCCTCGAAAATTCTTTCACTAGCCCCCTCTTCGACTCATGCCAAGTCCTGGCATGACACTCGAAGCTCGCAAATATTTTCGCTGATCCCTTCAACAGCTTCCTCGCGTAGACTGCCTTCTGCCCATCCGACCACATGCACGTATCAGCGACTTCCTTGAACGACTCGAACCATCGTTCGACATTTTCACCTTTGTTGCCACTAAACGACTCTAATGCATCTTCGACGTCTCTAAAACTCAGTGTCGAACCAACACATGCCCTTCGACAATATTCACCACGGTCCTGATACACCCTTCGCGTACCTCTCTTGTATCCTCTTGCGTTTTTTTTGTCATTTTCATCCTCACTTTCGTCGTCGCTTTCTTCTTCCGACGATATGTCATTACCATCCATGACCGCTTGTAGCCGTGCGCGTAATTCTACTTTTCTTCCCGTCGTTTTTAAACCCAAACTAGCGAGGCGCTCCTTCAGCTCCTTCGTATTCATTTTCTCAAAATTTTCATCTTCGTTACAATCACGCTCAGCTCTCTGTACATTTCCTAAATCTCGTTGACCGGTTAGCTCTTCACCGCCCGTCGATCCTTTAGGATACGATTGTCCAGCCCTACACGCCCGATTCAGCCTTGCAATCAGCACTGACCTCGCACCAGATATAGGGAGGTTCATTCGCGCGAGCTTACTCCTCAGCTCCTCCAGCGTCGAACCCTCTTCACCCGACAATCGTTCGTCCCCAACGTTTGCCATTTTTCACACTACACAAACTTAAACAGTCAACGATATCGTCTTTTATCGCACCGCGTACCGGTAAATTCACAACTAACTCGAATAGCTCTGTTAAACCGTTTCGTTTTCTGTCTTGTCCGATCCCGGATAAGCCCCCCAAAAAATGTAATATCGTGATATAATATATTTACAAGAAATGGATGATACAGATGTTAATCGGACAGAAAAAGACGATTGTTGTTCAACCTGAACTATTCACACCAAACGTACAGAAAACAGCACAACTAAATAATTAAATAACGACTCGACTTTCACAAAATGCAATCAACACTCTCCCGGCAACGCCACTCGCAAACTCTGTTTGTTGATTCCTTTTTTCCCGCCGCTTGGCAACCGCTCGTGGCCAAGATCACGTAGGCCTCCTCTTTCCAAAACTGCACGATCGAAAACAAACGCCTCGGCTCTCGCGACATTCCACGCGGTTCACCCGCCAACTCCCAGGCCTCTCACTCACGATACTACAATAATTTGAAACACAAAAATACGATTGCTGAGACACTCGCTAAATTGCTCGAACTATCACTTTCCAAGGCGATCACACGAATGAATATCTGATGAAAATCTTTTTCGCTATACGACTGCATTTGTTTGTTATATGCTCGCTGGAGGCATCGAGAAGGTTCCAATCGCCGTTGCTAGGCAGTTTCTGCCAAAAGTTTGTTGTATACTCTTTGGAAGCATCGAGAAAAATCCAAACGCCGTTGCTAGGCAGTTTCTGTCTGGAGTTTGATTCCTAATACAACGTGTGTCCCATTATATCGACATCTCCAAAGTACAATTCTGTGTGATTTCTAGGGAGAACAATACAACCGATCCACACCTTCGTCAGGCAAAACGTTTATCCCGTGACCGTGGCTACGTTCGGCGGCCAGTTGTCACCTCGAACCCACTTTCGCTATCACAAATATCGAACAATTACAAATGACAACAATTGCTTAATTATGGCTATGATAAAATCTAGGCTAAAGCATTAGAAGACTTTCCCAAAATTGCAAAGGGAAGGCTCCGGTTTTCCTTTCTTCTCCGACATATACAACAATTATTGCTTCTATTTTTTTTTTGCAGTAGCCTACTTGGCAACTTTTTCGTACTTATGACGTTGAAAATGAACTTTCGTGGCCGAAATGAAGCGTCTGATCTTTGGCAAATGTTCTTGTTGAGATATGTATAATTTCCTGTGCTGGACTAGGTTAAAGGCGTAATAGAGATACTTGTATGTGAATATCAGTGTGTGGAAGTATGTGTGTCCGAAACGTCTCGAAAACAAAGGAATGTAAACTCTTCAGTCAGTTAAGAGTCGTTTAAGAGTCAGTTAACAGTCGGGTATAGAAGAAAGTGCTGAGACGCGTGCAAGTGTGTATCGATGAATATATAAGGAATCGTTCATGAAATAAATATTTCATTATTTTAATATTAATCCTCAGTATAAATTTAGTGTTCCTATAACATTATTTCGGCCTCAAAGATCCACAATTTTCAACAGTTCTCCTTGTTTTCTCCAGCTACTTCCTCGGCTAAACAAAATATGTACTCCTTTCTGGATATTTTCGATCCGGTGCACTCTTTGTATAATATCCACGCGTTTAGCGCTGCCAAATCTAAGATATTGAAAATAACTTGAAGGGGCCATCGGAAACTCCCTACTTTCACACTATATTTGCGTGCCATCTGGTCAACGACGTCCACACCAAACTTTGTTTTATTATAAAAAACAATGTTTTCTGGAACACGTTTATAATAGTCTTCTACTTGTATACCTGTATGTTTGGTGCTTAGAAGGTTTACTTGTATACACAGTAAGCGTGCAGTTTTCTAATTTATATAAATGAGAGGAAAACAAAGTCGTCTTGTCCTTTTTCCCTTGAGCATCGAGTTTCATCTTTCCCCATATAAGGGAAACCACTCAAAATATATTTTGTTTTGACGTCAACTGCTAACCAAAACTTAATGGCAAATTTATGAGGTTTATTCGGCATATATTGCGTAAACCTGCATCGGGCTTTGCTTGGAAATAATTATTCATCTATTGAGATATTTTCAAATGGCTTGTAACAAGCCTGGCTATTACTTATAAATCTGTTCCATATTTCGCATATCAGCACAAATTTATCTGTTTGTAATCTTTCGGAGGCTTTCAATGATCTCGCTTCATGTGTGCCCTGGACATATAGTATTCCTAGAAAACTACGTAACTCAGCAACTGTTATTGTCCAGTCTTTTTTCAAAACTCGATGCGCCTCGGTTTCAGTGCAATCTTTTATGTGTTCCATTATGTGTCTGTCAATTATCCATTCGAAAGCACTGGTTCCACAACCGGATATAATATTTCTCTTAGCATAACCAGTAGGCCCTGCGATATCCTTGAATATCATACGAACGGGCGTCCTACCCCTAGATCCCTCGCTCTCAGTTTTATCCACTGTGTCTCGTCAATTGCGATTTCAATTTCATCCATTACATTTTGCGATGTGCTTGGAATGTTCGTCCTTTCATCCTCGGAGTCAGAACTAGAAAGAATACGCATCCTTTTCTTGTTACCACACGCTTCCAAGTAGGTTTCCTCTTCATTATTCGAAGATCTTTCTATCTCTTCACCTTCAATGTATACAGAACTTTCACTGTCAGCTTTGCTTTGGACTAATTCATACTGATCTCCTTCGGAGGTATCTTCAAAACAATCTTCATTCATGTTGACAATTTTGTTCGATATGTGGCGGCATTCGACCACGGAAATTTTCAACGGCTTCGCGACACAAAGCGCTATACCTTCGAAGCGTAAGGCCGACAGGCCTAATCGATATCCCTACGGTTCTTTCGCCGAATATCCGGTGGAATGCATACGCGGCAACCGTCGCGGACTTCTAATAAACGTGAGCGTAGTGAAGTTATCGAGGGGCAATAAAGGAAAGAATCTGTTTGGTTTTGAACCAAAAGATTCATTCTGCCCCGATCTGCGAAGTGCGAAAAGTTAAGCGAAGCCAACACAATTAGAGAAACGGGTTATTGTCTCTTGAGAGTTCAGTGTTAATCGTTACTTGTTATTAATCGTTGTTAAACGTTAATCGTTGTTAATCATTAACCGTTGTTAATCGTTAAGAGTTTAATAAACGTTATTGTTAAAAATCAAGAGTATTTCTTGGAGCACCTTCACCGACGATCACCTCAGATATCTTATTGTATCTCCTGGATGTACACATGATTGCTAGAAAAGGGAGATTGGTCAAAATAAGAAAATACTGTGCCTAAATTCAATTACCCTGTCGTAAATACTTATAATAATCTGAAATTTTTGCACACTGCCTTTGAAAAACGGATTGTTTATGAAATCAGCTAACCCGTCAATTTGACGGGTTTCGTAGGGATTCGTATATTACATACAAATTTTAAAAATGAAAAAGCTTAGGAAAAAATAATTGTGTGTATAAGTTAATTAATTTAGATTAATTTAATAGATTAATTTACTATGCAAAATGGTTAAAATTAATGCTATGGTTTTTGGGATATTTCATTTCGAAGTTTGAATGAAATCTGTCAAATTGACGGGTCCCGTAAACTTAGTGTTAAGAATGTCTAAACACTTCTGACCACGTCAACAGACGTATTATTTATATATTATTACATAATGTTACGTAATTTATTTTTATCCTTTCCGACAAATTGTCTTTTGTGGCTTGTGTGGTTACTCTAGCTTTGTTCTCGTTATACATCGATTTTGAGCCAAAGCTATATTTTTGAAATATTATTCGCAAATTTTTATAAAGATAAAACACGTTATGTTTACTAAATGCAGTCGCTGTACTTTTACTGCTTCAGGAGTATGAAGGGAAAGCTGAGAGTTCTGAGGCATAAAGCTTCGAAACCATTCGTACGATGCTGTTTCATTCTTTATCCTATTTTGAGAAATATTTTTATGACTTTCTTTAGTAAATAAAACTGCAAAATTTCTCGTTCGAATCGGTGAAACATCATAATTGAGGTTTGTCGAAGCCAATCGATATTAATAAATAAATCGATAATATAAATAAATTTTCTTCTTCGTTTATAAATATTTGTGATGTCACGAAACGATGTAATATTGGATAAAAGAAGATAAAAACTAAGTTTAGTATCAAAACCTACATGTTTCACCTTAAACCTTCTTTCGTAAAATCATTAAAACTTTTTTGTACTTTTATTTATTTATTTAACTAACAATACAATTTTTGGATACCGTTATTAATGCATGTAATTCGTATTGTTCACTGACAGTGTATAGACAAAAACGGCCGTTATCAGTAAATAACCCGGAGGTGCAACAGTAGCTAAAAATTTGTAAATTCGGCAAGTAAGTGGGTTGTGAATGTAAGAGGTCAAACCAAAAAGTCTCTTTGTTTTCTTGCAATCCCCTCAATTGTAACGAGTTTACTTCCATTGTTTCGTAATGATCAATGCCCTAGTTTTTAATGAGTAACAGCTCTTTGCAATCAGGATTCTTAGCAGCATAATCATTACAAGCTGTCGTGGAAGGGGAGTTCAAGCATATTGTGTCAACTGATTTTATATATGATTGCACAGACTCATAATAAATCAAAATTGATGACCAAGTTGTTCATACTTTTCTAAAGGTCGATCTTATTGACCGAACATTGGTAATCGAGAACTATTCACGAACAGATTATCCAATGGAAATCTTTTATCGTTTCCAGTCCTTGAACTACAAGTCATAATTGCTTCCATATGTTCTGAATATTTCCAAAATGTTTGGAAGTGCTAGTTCGGTAAGCGAACCTTCCTTGAATACTTCTGACTAATAGCACGCTTCAATAACCATAAAACTATAAATGGAACTAAAATAACTGTAATCCAACAACAATAACTAAAAAGAAATTAAAAAAGAAAAGTATATTGGATCATCATGAAGATGGGATATATAGAGAATGGCCCATTTTAATCTATAAATCCAATTATATTCTCGAATTATTTATTGATACAAAAATGTTTCAAACAGGATTTGTTTGGTCGAGAGTAATGTTCAATATAATGGAATAAATTTTCGGAAAGTTCAAATGAAAAGCAGAAACGAATTATTTGTTATTGGACAAGTCTAAAGACAATATTTAATATAATGAGATTAATTGTTATTACCAAATGAAATTTTATTTTTTTGTTTATTACTTTTATTTGTTATTTACCGATCGTTGAGAGAATGTATTTTTACATAAATATAACGTTTCAATCAGAAAGATCGCTGTAAATTACAACTTGTAATTTTTAATAATATTACCTAAGAATAATATGAACTGTGATCTGCCTATTGAAAAATAACCGTATTAATTATACGATTTTTTCATTGTACATAATGAAACAGATAAGACAAAAACAAAAGATATTTATATATTATCATTTGTTGTCGGATTTAATCCATATAGAAAATAAAATTTCATTTACAACTAAAAAATAATAAATAAATTATTTTTGGTATCGTCTAAACGATTATTATTTAAATAAGAAATTTAATTCTTATTCAGAATTAAAATGCTATTCTAATTTGTTATTTATTATTTAACAGGTAAATCAAATGTTGCTCAATTGTGTTTGTAAGAAAACATAAACTTAATATATGTAATTAACCATAACAAACCATCTTTTTTACATTATTATTTTTTTTACATATGGAGATGTAGTTCCGTTTTTATTTGGAATTATGTATTTTTTTGGCATCATTTGATAATGCTTCTCAAGATGAATTCTCATTAACCTTTCATGTATATTACTGATTTCAAATAATTTTTGAGATATTGTGTGATAAATTAACTGATTTTTGCGGGAAAATATTCCTCAAGTAGGTCAAAAGCGTGGCTGGTGGTCTTGTTCGCGTCTAAAGTGCCACGTATCAAATATTGCATCTTGTGAAATAGAAAAATATATAGTTCCATTTGAATTTTATCTTGAACTTTACGTTAAATTTGAATTTTACCTCCATATCTTGGAGAATAATGATGTAAATAAGTTAGTACCTAATTGTACCATACAATCGTCATGTAACAATTTTTGGTATCTGTAATACGTCAGGCAATAAAGGGCTGTCCATAGTTACCGAGGATAACCCATGTATTAAAAAGGTATTTTCGGTATATGTTGAAATGATTAAATTTAATATATGTATATAAAAAAATATTCCATGTATATAGTAAAAAAATAAGATATTTACCTTTAAGGTAATGTTATCTATTATTCTTTCGTAATATGTGTATATATACTACTGTCTTATATTATGCACATGTATATAGATATATATTCATATGTATAATACATACAGTAGTACATATATAGATACATACTACTACCATATGTAATATACTAGTGGAAATGCTAACACTATGTACTTATGCTATAAATTAATATTAATACGTAGTAATAGATATTAATACCGATACTAATACTATACGATATTAAACATCATTCTAATAATTTTACTTTTGACAAATAAATAATTAGTTTCGAGGTTAGGGATTTCCACCTTTTGCACTCTGCGCAGGCGTTCCTGTTTAGTTACTTTTGAGAGATTCAATGTTTGTACAGGCAAGCCACTGACGAAACGTTTCAGTGAAAGCCCAACAATATGCATATAGTAAGTGGCATTAATATTCGGCAATGTATTATGGCAGATATTATATTACTGTGTGTGATATTATATTACAGATACAATTTTGGTGGAATAAATTGAGATTATATTACTGTATCTACAGATAATTGTTCTACCAAAGTTGTCCACTTGGAACATCATCGTTATTCCAAATAATAAAGGAAATTATTGCTTGCGGAAGTTGTAAGGTATAACGAATGAAGAATTTACCATTCGATTTATGTAACAGACGAAATTGCAATGTATACTAGCCAGTACCGCTACCCACCGATGAATCAGGAGAAGATACAGCATTAATTTGAAGCTCTGTTATTCCAAGAAACAATTAGACTTCACCGTATAACTCCGCTTTATGGATTGTATCGAAAATATCGGATGCCGATAACACTGAACATTGGCGCGTGATAATCAATTTTCGTGCACTAAACGAAAAAAACAAAGCGACAAGTATCCACTACCTCAAATTACCATTTCGAAACTCTGGACCAACTAAGAGATGTAAAGTATTTCTCAATCTTTGATCTGGCAAATGAATTCCAACGTTTAATATATCAAGTATTAATTCAATGAAATATAAATTCAAAATTATACGAATGATATAATAGTCTACTCTTCATCTCTACAGAAAGCCAAAATTTAAAGATTGTTGAATCACCTCAAAAATCGCGGATTTTCTTTCTCAACCAATATAAGTGAATCTCTGCGCAAAGAAATTACATACTTAAGGCATAATTTCTGCCGACAGTGTCAAACCAGGTCCAAGGAAACTTCATGCGATAGAAAATTTTCTTACTCCAAAGTCAGAATGCAACAATCCAGAATCCAAGGACATCTAACAATTCTTAGGATTGACAAGGATCACATATTATCGTTGTTATCAGAGACTAGTTTGTTAACGCAAAATCATTGATTCAGCTGCTAGAAAAAGAAAGTCGTTTGAAATGAACCGATGAACAATAGAAGTACTTTGAAAATCTGCAAGACGAAGCCTGTATAAAACTAGTACTACATTATCTAGATTTCAACCATCCAATCATTATCATTACCGACGCTTTAGATCATACAAATACTGAGTGCAGTATTGAGCCAAGATGAAATGGTTCCGATTTACCGGTTCCATATGGTTCTCGCAATTTATACACAGTCGGAAAGAATTATTCAGCAACTGAGAAGGAATGCCTGGCTATGATGTATGCTACGCAATATTTCCGGCCTTTTGTGCGTAAATTTGCACTCATCACCCACTATCGACCCTTAGTCTAACTATATTCAGTCGAAAGATCCCATTTCAAGATTGGTTAAATGGAAATTAATATCGCTAGAGTACAAATGCAATATCGTACTCAAACCTCGAAAACGAAACAAAAACGCAATCGTGTTGTCTCGTAATTCAGTGGCCTTCTTTTAATCGCTCGCAAAGATAAGGAATTTAAGGAACGAAACGAAATCAAGGAGGGTTTACATAGAGCGTACCTCCTTGCAATTCGAACGAAGGACCAATTACAGCGCCACGTCTATCCGTAGAAAGAGGAAAAGTTCACCAGGAAACAATCAACGCAACAACGAAAGACGTTGGCGCACCGTTCCTCAAAACCACATAGAAGGCGATATAAACTCATATACGATACATTCACTCTAATAGCACATTTTAACACTAACCAACGATCATCTTACGTTAAGTCTGAACAATAAATAAAATACTAATAATTCACAAAGGGATCTAATAACGTTGGTCGAAGGAGAAACCGAAGAACCTACTTCACTTGAAAATCCCAGCCCATTGAGTGAAATAGAGAATTCACGCGATCAAAGTCTGCAATCTCATCTATCTCCTCAGCCTATAAGAATATAGACTCCACAAATTCTGGAAAGCACTTGAACGCAGTTGAGAAGTATTATTCCCAATTATTAAGAATCTGATACAGATATATCACTCTCCTAAGATTCACAACCCGAAGAAGGAGAAGGCAACAACGAGTCTTGTAAAATAAACATATCCGGAGAAATATTTATCGCTATAATGGAAAAAGATGTACATTTAATATGTACATTTAATAAGTCCGCAAATTGCTACTTAAAAAATGCCAGGGGAAGAATTCTTGCTGATGTCGGTTACTCGGAAAAGAGTCACCTGTTAAGGAGAATCCGCAGGAAGGACAATTAATCGTCACTACCGTTCAGCCGTTCAGAATTTTTTCCATGAATCTAAAACAAATTTGTCATAAAATATATTTTTGAAGAACTGAAAGACGAAAATATCGTCACAGTACTACGAAACTTGAAAACTATATTCAAAGAAACGAGAACGACAGCCGTTATATTGTCATTGGCAAAGAACCAGAATCAACCTATCATTCGAAAATACTAAACTCTCATCTGAAAAATACTCAAAAACACCAACGTCGAAATTACCCCATATACGGAAACAAGTATAGCACCTCCAGAGGATATTCGAAAAGAGTTTATGGAAGAAACACGTAGCAGTATACAAACGAATCATCAAACCATAAAGATGTTTCAGAATAAGATATTCATGACGAGGAATGAAAAACGATGTACAAGAATTAATGAGAAAATGCAAAAGCTGCGAGAAACAACAGTTGGTAAGAGCGAAAATCCCACAACTGATGTTTATTACAGACAATATATAGAAGAACCTGTCACATACCAACTTAACCAAAAACTGCATAGCTGTTGCGATACCGAACACCGGAGCCACAACAATAGCAGATGCCTTCTCAACGATTTTAATTCCCATCTTCGACACATCACACGCAATCCTCACAGACAAAGGAACAAACTTTTCAGTTCAATTCGGAATCAGTCTTTTATTCGATTCAGGAGCAGTTATATTTTATGGGAAGTCAAATGTTTTATTACGGTGAAGTTTTGAATGGTACAAAGTCAAAACTGGTAATGGCGGTAACATAGCATGGTTCCACGGCGGCAAATGGGACATAATAAGTTTTTGGTATCGGTCGAGCGGAAAGGGCACGTGGATCTCGCGATTGGCGCATACCAACGTAGAATATTATTCCACGTGAGAATCGCAGCATCGTGTTTTCAAATTATGGACAATCTCGTGGAATTTACTTTTGTGAGTTAGACGTGATCAACAGTCGCGCAAGATGCGGCGAGAATCCAACGACGAAACGTTACCATTGATTGAAACGAACTTTACATAATGTGTCGGTATTAGTTTCTAGTGCGTTTTAACTAAATGTATTGCGCCCGTAAAAATACACACAACAATACGACACAAATAATAGTAAATTCCAGACCAAATTTAAAAAGTAGTATTTGTAACATCGTTACTATTTCGTGCTCTTCCATGTATGGAATTGACCGATATGTCTTTTAGGGAATTCGTATCATTGTTTTATATTATTATTATGTACATAACGTGTTACTATACTTACCCTTTTGCTATTAGTTTACTATTATCCTATTAGATTGCGTTAGAATAAGAGGATGGTAACCAGAATCTTGGTAATCTGTAGAGCAATCAACGAACTAATTATAATATTATTTTTGAAAACAGATCTGAATTAATGTCCAGTCTCATTGATATTTTTCATCGAGTCATGAATATTTGAAACACGTGCATTCTCGGTTCTCACACAGTCTGACAGGACGAAAGAAGGACATCTAACAGGAAAGAAGGAAATTAGTGTATGAATGCGTGGTTCACTCACGATCGATCAAGGGAGAAAGTGCTTACGAGGGAGAATGTAGGGCGAGCGGAGAATGATGGATAAGAATGGGAAACGGATCAGCCGAATGACTGGCAGTCAGAATAATAGGTCTGGCGAATTGTAAGTGCGCCGCGTTTTCATGTCAAAAACAATGCACATAGTAAAAGGGTAAATAGAGAAACGACCTTATAAATGATTTTTTGTCGATTACGCTTCTGTCAGGTTTGTTTACGAGCAAGACTAGAGTAAGTGCTATTCTAGCAGAATGCAAGAAAATTATGGGTATCTATGTGGGTGTGACGTTTAACCGCAGTTTCATACAAAAATCTGAACTTTAGAGCGAGAACGTTGTTGTGGAAGTAATGATAAGTAGAGCGCAGATGTTTGTGCAAATTCATATTTTTATAAATTGAAAAAATGAAATCTGAGTAGACGATTGTTTTACTATAAATGTTATAACGAGTACTACTATATCTTGTATGTTTTATATTTCGTTCGATCTAATACTTCATATATAAAACCGATAGTACTCATTGTTATATATATTTATTTAATTAATATTTATAATAAAACAATTGTCTATATACGAAGCATAAAAGTTTCAGTAACGATATAGTACATGGCATTAGCATTATGTTAGGCATTATTTTACATTAGTCTTTGATTCCCGCTTTCTCGCTTGTGTGAAGGAAAAGGATTAGACTCTTACGTCGTTGGAATTGAAACTTAAATAACTCAATTTAATATTCCTTTGAAATTACTTGACTTGTGATTTAGAGAGTACACGTAGATACCCCGACCATTACACTAAACAATTGTACGTCCCTGTTTATAAAATATGTGTCTCACACCCACAATGATATACCTTTGCCACTCGAGGTTTACCGATTAGTTGAACGTTATCACTTTGCTACTAATATTTCCTGCTTTCTGTTCGTTAGCCATAAGCCCGCGTCAATTTGTTCCCGCGCCTTGGCCATTCCTGTAGCTCCCGGCTATACGTCGCATCGATTCACCCTAAGTTGATTCGTCTTCGCATCTATTTCCTCATCAGTCAGTGCAATTAACAACACAGAATTTGCCTGATTAGCAACTCCATAACCTAAGAATTAGCCCGGCTACATAGTCGCCTCCTGTAGCTCGTAACCATCTTCTATATTTTGTATTACGTTTAAATTTTTATTTACAGTCGTGCATGTAACTGAAACAATAATTATCTTTGCTACAAAGATATAATAATTATAAAAGGGGAGAAATTAAGTAACTATAAATAGCAGAATGTTCCATAGCATGAAACTTTTTATTTATATATTTTACTTTCCATTTCTTCGTAATACAAGAAATGGAGATAGTATATTTCATATATCTTCATCAAGTTCCTGAACTCCTCTTTGAAATTAATAATCCTGATTGAACGGTCAAGATGGCTACAGTTATTGGCGATTTTAATGAACTTGGATGAAGGTGGTCTTATTTGCGCCTTTTGACGTCATACGAGATTTTCTTATTTCACAAGATCTTTGCTAAGCGAATCCTTAAGACACGACCTTAAGATTAATCATCAATCACAATTATGAAATCAAAAGACATCTGAAGACTGTTCTTGAGACGATCTTAAGTATAAGATTGGGGTATGAATATCGTCCATAGATTTATATGAAGCAGGTCATATGGGATGCAATTTTGAGCGTAAGAAACCTATCGTTATATAGGGCATATTAGCAAAGTTCCATTTGTCAAATATAATACGTGAAAGACTAAGACATTGTAAAAGCAGGAATATCTTTTCGCATCTTTCTTTGTTAAAGTTAAAGTATCTGTTGAACTAATTACTGATACGAATCAATTACTTTATTTAAAACTATATGATTCCATTAAAAAAAAAAACGTATTTTGTCATCATATGATTTGCATCTGGCCATATACAAAAAAAATTATTATAGCAGATTATGTTTCCTTCGAAACTATTCATTTCTTGCCTAAAACATTTTTTCATACAGTGGATAGTATTTCAGTAATTTGCATACATTTTTTGTTATCAAACAACCTATATATATATTTTAATGTTGAAAGTATAGCTAGAGAGAAAGAAATCTGTTTCTTATATTTTTTATTTCGTATTTTCCATCTATTTCTTATTTTCTATCAAATATTATAATTGATATTTATAATTCCCTAATTGAATTTCCAAATTAAATTGAAATTCCAAATGCAAAGTGACAATTTTTATTGCTAGGCTCCGTTTTCGAGAAAATCGACTATGCAGTTTGAAGTACGCGTGCACTTGAAAGGTAATGACTCGGTTGAACGAGTTTCTGCACACTTATTGTTAGATACTCTGTTCTTAGCCAGCTAAGTTGACCACATAGCCACAGTTTTTTTAAATTATAACGTTTATTGCCCAAAGAAATACGAATTACGTATTTTACATTCTCAATAAACAAAAAATTTCGGTTCAGAAGTGGCTCTGACGAAAGTTAAAAAAGTCGTTAACGCAACGGTACGATGTAGTCATATAATATTTGATGCATGATTTACACATTTTTTACATTGCAGTAGTTGATTCTATCAAAACTGCTCATAAGTGGTACCGTTACGACCGTTCGCGGAGAGTCGCGTTAGCGAGGAAACGCGTCAACGAGAGGCGTAAATTCTCGCTTCGATTTTGATAGTCGACGCCACGAACCAGACGATTCTCCTGTTTCGATTAGAATAACAGAGGTAGTTCAAATGATTATGACACTGAATTAACAGGATTAATATAATCTTCTATTTTTAACAATATTTAAAATTATAATTAACACGTTACAAATGATTTAACGATGATATATTTAGTTTATTATTATAATTCGACTCCACTTTATAATATTTCTCGACGTATTCGTTCGACTAAGCGACCTTGATTTTGTTTCTCTGAACCTCTCGATGCATTCGGTTTGAATCCTCGTATGATACTGATTGCCCTTCGATTTTTTCCTTTGTCTTCTTTTAAAGGCGACCCCCACGGGCCACGCAACCGATCGCGCATATGATCACTTATGCCACCTTTTTTGTGTAGGTAAAATAACGGACCGAAGGCGAATCGATGTTTTTTAGAACTCGCTGCTTGATGACAACTATGCGCTTATCGCTACACTGTGTATATCTTGTCACGTAAACTTGTGACTCAGATTATAAAAACAAGAAGGTTGAGCCGTAACACAACTATTAACTTTCTTTTTATTACACTTTATTATGCACTTAATAGTCGCAATTGAGTATACGCTGAATTGACACGTATAAATTATACTTTACTCTAACAATTTTATATAAATTAAGTAGGCTACTGATCTAAGGGTAGAACCCCGGTAAAGAGATGTTGACTGTTCGAAAGATGAAAAATCAGTCAAGTTTAGTGACGATGTTGTGGCGAAGGAAATCTAGTGATAGGTGGGTCTAAGGACACGAAAATTGCTGATTTGTTAAGGACAAGTTTTCATTAGGAGAGTAAGGGAAATAGACTTCGTTGTCAATTGGTTAATTTTATACGTTGGAGAGTGAGGAAGGGTGCTAACCGCCACTGAGAGAAAGTTGCCAACGGAAGATACCGAACGCGAGAAAAATTAACTTTCCCGTATCTTCCCGTAGTAGGCAAAAATGTAAAGAACACGCGAAATAAAGGATGCTTGTTTGGACTGAAGGACCTTAACCATGAAAATTCCTTGTCTTTGTCTTCGGATTCATCTTTGGGTCCCCTTTCTTCAATAATTTTCTTATTGTTATCTACTCTATTTTCTTCAGTTTTATTTACTGCACCTTCAGGAACATTCTGTTCTTCAAGAATAATTTCTTCAGTCCCGGGTTCCTTATGAGTTTCAAGAAAGGTCACATTACGGCTTATCTTTACTTTATCCGTAGTTGTGTCAAGTAATCTGTATGCTTTTGATTCTTCCGAATATCCGACAAACCTTAATTTTTCTGCTTCCTCGTCTAATTTTCTTCGACACTCTTGAGGTATATATGTATATGCCATAGTACCAAAAGAACGAAGATTTTTGACGTCAGGTAGTTTAGAGTACCATGATTCATACGGCGTCTTACCTGTGTGTTTTGTGGGTAGGATATTTTGCAGGTAGTTGGCTGTGTGTACTGCTTCACCCCAATACATCTTGTCTATGTCGGCGTCAATCAGCACACATTTAGCCATTTCTATCAATGAACGATACTTCCTTTCAGCGACACCATTTTGCTGCGATGAGTATCCTGCTGTATGTTGAATCTTTATACCTTCATTATGTAAATAACCCCTCAGGTTGTTGTTGACTATTCCCTTCCTCGATCCGATCTTATTACTTTAGGTATCTTATTTAATTGATTTTTCATTGATTGCACAAATTCTTTAATGTATTTCGTTGTTTCATCTTCTGTTTCCATCAGATATATTTTTGTGAATCTACTGAAATCATCAATTAGAGTTAAAACATACGTTTTGTTACCTGGAGTTGCAGTTTGCATTGGGCCACAAACATCTGTATGTATAAGATTCAAAATATTACTCGTCCTCGTCGTTGATTCCTTAGGGAAAGGTTTTTTCGTCATTTTTTCTTTTATAGAACGCTCGCAAATTTCTCTTATGCCGCAGTCCCTTATCTTTATCCCCGTTACAAGTCTGTCCTCTAATTGCTTTATTGCATCTATGTTTCTATGCCCGAAACGCTTAGGCCAGGTATGTCGACAGTTTTCATTGTGTTCCTTTTCCTTAATTGTACATGCACTTTCGATAGTCAGCAGTAGATATAAGTTGCTTGAGGCTGTAGCAAACACTTCTACTACTCCATCTTTTATAATACGACAACTGTCATACTCGAAACCTACTTTATAGCCGTCATTCGTTAATTTTTTCACCGAGAGTAAGTTGGAGCTTAGTCCAGGTATGTACAACACATTGTCAACATTCATGTTTACTATCTGACCGTTGCTTGGATACTTTATGATACCCGATCCTTTGCCTTTTACTTGAACTGCCTTAACTTCGTCTGCTAGAAGTACAAAACCCTTTTCATCTGGATTGAAGCTGCTGGAAAAATTTCTGTCTGCCGTCATGTGGCTCGTAGCCCCTGAGTCAATAATCCATACATCTGTACGTTTTCTATCTTTATTACTCATTCCGAGGCAAAGTTCCTGGGAAATTTATCAGATGCCTTAATATTCTGTACTCACGAAAGCTTGCTGTTCTTCATCAGATGTATATTCCATCACCTTATTCACTTTATCTTTCTTTGTTTTCCATTTGGCGTATTTACGGCAATCCTTCTTCATGTGCCTGGGTTTCTTACAAAAGAAACATTTCGTCTTACTATTACTACCATCACTTACATTCATTACAGTTGCATTTTGGTCTGTTGTTCATCCTGAACCTCTGCGCCGTTTATATTCGTCGACGAGCTTCCCTTTGATGAATTCCATAGTGAGATCTGATTCCGGCCTACTTTCTAGACTGCTAATTAGAGGACTGTATGACTCTGGCAGACTACGTAGAATCATTGCGACTGACATCTCCTCATCCAAGGGTTTTCCTAATGCTGTTAGCTGATCGAACATGTTCAACATTTCTGTTACGTGTTCTTCCAAATTTCCGCTTTCAGCTAAGTTCATTCGACATATATCCTTGAGCAGAAATACTTTATTTGATAACGATGCTTTCTGATGATAATTCTTTAGGGCCTCCCATGCTTGCTTCGCCGATTTTGCTCCCCGAATGTGAATAAGCTGACTATCCTCGACAAGTAACCCAATTGTCGCACGAGCCTGATCGTCTTTGTCTAGCCAATTTTGATCCATCTTGTCGGGCGCTGGAGTTGGATCTCTAATCACTGTCCAAACTTTATCTTTAATCAATAACAATGTTAGTTTATCTCTCCACGTCACGTAGTTGCTACCGTTAAGTCTTTGAATCTCGAAACGTGCACTACCCGTCATTGTTAATTTGCTATAGTCCGCACTTATACACTTATACTTTGCTTTCATACTTTCTGTTAATTGTTTAATATTTATTTTAGTCACGAACTTATTTCAACACTAGCACATTGGATCTGGGCCCATAACCTGTTAGAACTTAATCTCGAAATTAAGATTAATAATCTGTAGAAGACACAATGTTTGTGTTGAAATAATATTATGTGATATTTATCAAACAAAAATTACAGGAAATATAAGTGAGCGTTGTGGAATGTTGACAGTTGGCTAGTTATTCTCAGACTGACTTAGTGACCCATGGCCCTTGAAAAGATTTTGAACCCCCACTCTCTATGCAGTAAAGAGTGTGACCTGAGTAAATGTCTGTGTGGCGTCACGTGCCATGGAACCTTCTAGCAACTTCGCGATACAGAGCGCGACGCCGTCAAGGCGCCACACCGACGTGCCCAATGTTCCATCCATATCCTTACGCTTCTTCCGCCGAATTCTCGGAAGAGCATGCACACGCCAGCAGCCGCGGTACATCTCACGAACGCACGCTAGCGGGGATATCGCTGGGCAACGAAGGGAAGAATACGTTCGATCAATCACCTCATCTGTATGCGATTAATATCGTTGTATTCCAACATCAATAATTTAATTCACAGTGATATATTTCGAAGCAGGGGATGGCACACAATCTTTCATTACTGTTTTTACATTCATACGCAGTTTCGCGTCCTTTGCCTTTCGCATGGCAAACGACACACCTTCTTCTTCGTGTCGTTCGTCTCGAACGATGTGACGAACGAGGGATCCGTGAACTAGGTGATGATCGTCCGTTGAATGATCGGTCGTTCGACGATCGACCGCTCGATGATAGGCCACTATATGTTCGTGATTTGCCATGACCTAGGTCTTGATGCAAATATGTGTGGTGTCGCTGTCTGCAGATGCGACATGTACCGGCGGAGCATTGAGTAAGAGAGTATCCCTTGCCTAAGCAATTAGTACAGAGCGACGCCCTTTTGGCCGTTTCAAGGCGATCCTTGGGCGACTTCGCCTTGAACACAGCACAATTGTATATTTCGTGTTGTCCTTGGCAAGTAGTCTGAGCGTGCAAGGGCTCGGCTTGAGGCCAACCGCGCCATTCCTCGAGTATAGAACTCATACTGGGCGTTACTTCGCTAAACAGGTGTTCGTTAAATTATGGTTAAATTATTCAACCAGGCACGTTGAATTATCTCCGCTTCAATCAGGTCTGGGCCAGGACATTTGCCCCTCTTCAGTCGCTTCACGGCGCCGCCGAGTTCTTGGAACCGGAACTCTGGGGTGTCTTCTTCGCTTGGAGGGATTATCATATTCCTCCTGATCTCTGCCTGCTCCGGCGTGTCCGTTTCTTCTTGGTCGTCTGGTACGATGGCGGACAGCATCGCGCCCGCAGTCGTACGCCAGTTGGAGGTATCTCCTTGTGGCGTCTGCAAGGTCGATCCTGCCACTTCTCCGCGAAGTTTACCCGCGACCGTTTTGTAAGCGATTCGCCAGAGTTCCTTATTGCCCTCTCTTGTGACAAATTCCTGCCAGCTCTGGATCTTGGCTGTGGTGATCCTCCTCGTATACTCTTTCCTAATTTCCCCGTGCCGCAGCTTCTCTTCTTCCCTCGTTGCAAGGTCCTTAGCCCCCTGGTACCTTCTTCTTGCCCCGTAGGCGTCCTTCTTTGCTCGTGTGAGCTCGGGCGTCCACCATGGTACCGACCTATAATGCCATATCTTCTTGGGAATGGCCGCGTCGCGGGCTCTTCTGAGGACGGCCTGCAATTGTTCGACCATTCGATCCACGTCTTCAAGCTTGCTGGAGGGTGATCCCTCGGAGCGTCTCTATCTCCTCTATGACGATTCTTTGGAACACTTCCCAGTCGGCTTTTCGTGTGTTGTAACGTTTTTCCTGAAGCTGCGATTCAGTACTTCTTGTTAAGGAAATTCGAGGATTTGGAAATACAAATAATTGACTATATTTCACACACAACAGCTATACATCAATATTACACTCTGAAGAACGTCTTGCACGCACGCTTGTCGCCAACCGACTATCCAGAATCTTCTAACGGCAGTCTTTTGTCTCAATTAAGACCTGGACGCCCTCTGACCCTTACACACACACTCTCATGTACAGTGTAAATGTATCACTTCCCTAACACGCCTCCTTACATTTATACTGTACACTTAATTTTATTTACATACTTGTCGAATTAACAAAATATTTAACATTTATCGCTTTATTTACATTTCTCTTATTTTACATTCATCCATGACCTAAACCTTTCAAATTTCTCTCTACACAGTGCCTTCGTAAAAATATCCGCAGTGTTTTCTTCTGTACTTACTTTTATTATGTTTATCTTATTTTCCTTTACGTACTCGTGAACGTAGTGGTAATGAACTTCAATGTGTTTAGAATTTTTTGTAGAAGTTCCGTATTTTGCTATACTCATTACTCCAGAGTTATCCTCATAGATTTTTACAGGGTTATCGTCTACATTTACATCGAAGATTTTCATTAGTTCTCTGATAGTCATTACTTCGCTCACCGCTTCCGATAGAGCTACATACTCTGCATGCGTCGAGGCTTTTGTCACACACCTTTGTTTTTTAGACTTCCATCCAATTACATTTCCATACAATCTAATTACATACCCAGAAGTCGATTTCCTATCTATATGATCTCCTGCCCAATCAGCGTCCACATAACAATCTATCGTTTCGCACTTTTCATTTCTTTTATAATGTAGCCCTAAATCTCTAGTCCGGTACAAATATTTCAATATTCGCAAGGCATATTTAAAATGTGTCTCGTTACAACAATCTTGAAATCTACTCAGATAATTCACACTATAACTTATATCGGGTCTGGTATTTACACTAATATACAGCAATGCGCCAATTAAATTCTTGTATCCAATGTCCTCTCTATTTATCTCAGCTTTTTCTATTTTTAAGTTGGTCTCCATAGGTGTACAGTACAATTTGCTATTATGTAATTTATATTTGTTTGCTAATGATTCTATGTATTTCTTTTGGCTTAATCTCATTTCATTTTTTAAATAATCATACTCTATATTTATTCCAAGATATTCTTTTACTTCACCTAAATCTTTCATTTCAAATTTATCAGTTAATAATTCTTTTTACACTTTGTATCTTCCCTTTGTTTTTACTACAAATCAACAAATCCTCTACGTATATTAACAAATAAACAACATTTTCTCCCTCTCCATAAGTATATAGGCACAGCTCTATATTGTTCTTCTTAAAACCTAATCTCGTCACATACTTATCAAAACACTCATACCAGTCCCTCGGACTTTCTTTTAACCCATAAAGCGCTTTCGATAATTTACAAACTCTATTCGTTCCGTCCGCATATCCCTTTGGTTGATTTACATATACCTCCGAGGTTACTTCACCATTTAAAAAGGTAGTTTCTACATCCATTTGCTCAATTATTAATCCATTTTGACAACAATATGATAGCAATATCTTAAAGGTCTGATTACTCGCCACTGGAGAATATATGTCATCGGCTACGTTTCTTTGTTGAAATCCCCTTACCACTAATCTAGCCTTATACCTGTCCTCTGATTTTTTCGTGTAAACCCATTTTACATCTAATACTTCTTTGCCATTTACCCTTTCTACCAATTTCCAAGTTTTATTCTTATAGAGACATTCTATTTCCTTATCCATAGCCTGTTTCCAAACTTCATTATTTTCGCAACAAATCGCCTCCTCAAATGTACGAGGGATATCTACTTTACAATAATTTGCATGAATCTCGCAAATATTTTCCTTTTCTGGATACCTTACTGGAGTTTTCTTAATACGTGTAGATCTCCTAGACGTGTATTGAGATATGTGTAATTTTCTGTGCTGGACTGAGTTAAGTGCGTAGTAGAAATACTTATATGTATATATCACTGTGTGGAAGTATGTGTGTGTGCGCAGCGTCTCGAAACAAAGGAATGTAAACAGTCGATCAGTTAAGAGTCGTCGATGAAGAGTCGGGTGTAGAAGGTGCTGAGATGCGTGCAAGTGTGTATCGATAAATATATAAAGAATCGTCCATGTAATAAATATATCATTATTTTAGTAATAACTGTCAATATAAATTTAATGTTCCTATAACATTATTTCGGCTTCAAAGATCCACAATTCTCAACATGGTAGCAAAAATCGTGGTTGCCGAGATTTAAGGTTATGGAACCACGTGTAACCGGGAGTGAATGTATAAAAGTCGATTTATAAAAAGAAATAAAAAATTGGAAATAAGTTCTGAAGAGATAAAAAGGCTATTGGTAGAACAAATAAAAAGATTTTGGATAATAAAGAGAAATATTTTTTGAAAAAAAAAAAAAAGAAAAAGTGTGAATATAGAAAACGAATCAAGATGCCAAGGGACGACGAAATTAAGGTTCAAATATTCGATGGACGCGATTACAGAATGTGGAAGAAAAGAATATTAATGTATCTAAAGTGTAAAAAATGTTATGAACCGGCTACACGAGAGAAAATGGACACGGATGCGCAAGATAAGTGGGATGAAAAGAATCAATGGGCGATGAACTACATCTATAGTAGTATAACGAATGAGCAATTAGAATTTGTTGGTGATCAAGACACTGCTTTAAAAATAATGCAAAAGTTTGATGAGATGTATATGAAGGAATCAACAGCAGTGCAAATTTGTATAAGAAGTAGACTAGACATGATGAGGTTGAAAAACTTTGAAGAATCAAATTTATTTTTCACGGAATTTGAAAAAACGATCAATGAATTAAAGAGTGCTGGTGCAAATGTAAGCGAACGTGAAAAACTCGACTACATGCTGAAAGCACTACCAGAATCATTGAACTATGTTGGTGACTTAATCGACTCAGTGAAAGAAAGTGATCGGACTTGTGAATTTTTGAAAAATAAAATTATAATGTGGGAAACGCGTAGCAAGAAAGAAAGTGATAGAACAGAGTCAAATGTATTTACAGCCGAAAAAAAGGACATAAGGTGGAAAGTACGGTCATATGGCAAAAAATTGCACAAACACGTATAAAGGCGGAAACAATGGAAGAACGCAACAGCAAGGAGGTGCGTATCAGCCGCAGCAGAATAGGGATCGCGGCGGACGAAGTTTTGGCCAAAGAAGACGAGGATACGGCCAACGAGGATTTGGCCAACGAGGACAAAGCAGAGGCCGGCAACAACGCTACTACGAGGCAAGTCAACACGACGCAAATTATTCACACAACGAGGGCTACGACGACCAAGAAATTGGATCTTTCCTAACGAGAGTAGAACGCGAAAATAATAAAAATGAAATTACGGTATGTACTAGCGATACGCGATTGGATATTGGATAGTGGATGTTCAGATCATATTATAAATAATGACTCTTATTTTGTTGAGTACGAAAATTTAAAAAACCCGATAAATGTAAAGTTAGGAGACGGTAGAATTCTAAAAGGAACAAAAGTCGGAAAAATTTTAACTTACTTTGAAGTAAACAAAAGGAGGATTAAAATTACAATGTCTAATGTATTTTACGTGAAAGGAATGGATAATAACTTAATTAGCTATGCGAGAGTAACGAATGAAAATAAGATAGTCTCAGCAGGAAATACTTTAAAGATATATAACAAATACAGAAAGTTGATAGGGATAGCATTCAAAGATCATGGTTTATATAAGATAAGTAGTTACATTGAAAGACAAGAATCTCATGCTAAAAATGTAGAAAAGATGACGAAAAAAGAAAAATTTCATAGGATCTTAGGACATATAAATTTTAATTATTTAGATACAATGTGTAAGAAAAAATTAGTTGAGGGAATGCCAGAAAAATTTGAGCAAATACAATTAAAATGTGGTACATGTATCCAAAATAAAATGCATAATTTACCCTTCCAAAATAACCGTAGAAGAGCACGCGAGATTTTAGAATTAGTACATACCTATTTAAATGGACCTCATAATAATACCGGGTTTGATGGATCCAAATATTTCTTGATATTTATAGATGACTACAGTAAGTGTGCATTGATTTATACTTTGAAATCAAAAGGTGAAGTTTACAATTGCTTCCTTGATTACATAAACAAAGTCGAAAATCTTACTGGTAAGAAGATAAAGAGATTAAGATGCGATAATGGAAAAGAATATATGAACAAAAACATGTACAATCTAACTAGGGAAAAGGGAATTGTCGTAGAACCATGCCCACCTTATGCTCACGAGTTAAATGGAACAGCTGAGCGCTACAATAGAACAATCATGAATTCCGCTAGATGCTTATTACATGATTCAAAGCTGAATATTAAATATTGGTCGGAAATAGTTAGAGCCGCGGCGTACTTAAAAAATAGAACCGTTACAAACACATATGAAGATAAAACACCATTTGAAATATTTTTAAAAAGGAAACCGAATATAAATAATTTAAGATTGTACGGAAGTAGAGTTTTCGTAAGAATACCCGAAGTTAAAAGAAATTCGAAATGGGACAAAAAAGCAGACACTGGGATACTTGTAGGTTATGAAAACAATGGATATAGGATACTAGTTAATAATAAAATTGTAATTGGAAGACACGTAGAATTTATAGGTCAAGATGATAATTTAGTAGGATTTCGAGGAGAAGATGGACTAGGCAATGAGACAGAAAAGGTTTTTGACGAACATTCGGATGTAAACGAAAAGGTCGAGCAGGTTGCAATAAAAAAAGAGAGAAATTTAAGTAACGAATCAGAAGAAAAACTTGAGGACACAGAAAGTAATTTGAGAAGGTCAGGACGGGAAAGAAAGAAACCTCAAAGATATGGCCAAACGAGCTCATATTTCATTTATGTGAATATAGTTAGTGCACACAGTCCTCAAACCTATGAAGAAGCTTTAGGTGGAGATGACAGCGGTTCATGGAAAGAAGCAATGGATCGAGAATGAATAGTTTAATGAAAAATAAGACCTGGCAATTAGTAGAAAAACCAAAAGACAAAAAAGTATTAGACTTGAAATGGATATATACGAATAAATCTGATAATCGTAAGAAAGCGCGACTAGTTGTTCGAGGCTTCCAACAAAAAGAAGTACTGGAAGATTTATACTCTCCAGTAGCAAAAATGCAAACGTTGAAGTTATTACTATCTTATTGTTGTCAATATGGTTTGACGATTATGCAAATGGATGTAGAAACAGCTTTCTTAAACGGAACTATAAAATCGGAAGTATTTGTAAAACAACCTATAGGTTACGACGATAAAAGCGGGAAAGTATGTAAATTATCAAAAGCGTTATATGGATTGCGTGAAAGTTCAAGAGCTTGGTATGAATGTTTCGACGAATATATGAAAAAATTAGGATTTCAAAGAAGTAAGAGTGATTATTGTCTGTATATGAAGTATGAGAGCGATGATGTTATATATTTAATTCTATTCGTAGACGACTTATTAATATGTGGAAAAAACATAAGAAAAATCGATGAAATTAAGAAAAAATTGTCAAACAAATTTTTAATGAAGGACTTGGGTGAAGTAAAGACTTACTTAGGAATAAACATTGAATACGATAATAAGAAGTGTGAGATGAAACTGGATCAAAGTAGTTATATAGAGTCATTAGCGAAACATTATAATATAGAAAACAGTAAATTATATTTTACACCAATGGAACAAAACTTAAAGAAGAACCCGCACAATCAGCTTTAGACGATATAAGATATAGAAATCTCATAGGAGCTTTGTTATATATTAGTACTGGAACAAGATTAGACGTTAGCTAAAGTGTAAATTATTTAAGTCGATTTCAAAACAGTTACAACGAGACCCACTATAAATATGTATTGAGAATCTTGAAATACTTATATTTAACTAGGAAATTAAAATTAACTTATAAAAGAAATTTGAATGCTGAAGTTATTGATTGTTTTGTTGACGCTGATTGGGCTGGAGATAAAGTAGATAGAAAATACACTACGGGATTTATCATAAGATTTTTCGGAAACGCAATTTACTGGAAATCGAGAAAGCAAAGTAGCGTAACAAAATCATCAACAGCCGCCGAGTATGTAGCTTTATCGGAAGCTGTGAGCGAAATTAAATTTGTAAGAAAATTGTTGAAAGATTTTAAAATAATAATCGAGACACCAATAAAAATTTACGAAGATAATTCTGGGGCGATTGCGATATCAAAATTTGGAAATTTAACAAAAAATTCTAAGTACATTGAAGTTCACTTCCATTTTGTGAATGAAAGTTACGAAAATAAAGAAATTGACATTATAATAGTAGATTCAGGAAATAATGTAGCTGATATTTAATGAAGGCTCTAGGGAGGAACAAATTTGAAAATTTTAGATTATTTTTAAGAATAGTTTGATTGACTTATAAAAGGAAATGAATATGCAGCACAAAAAATTAAGGAGGTGTGTTAAGATATGTGTAATTTTCTGTGCTGGACTGAGTTAAGTGCGTAGTAGAAATACTTATATGTATATATCACTGTGTGGAAGTATGTGTGTGTGCGCAGCGTCTCGAAACAAAGGAATGTAAACAGTCGATCGGTTAAGAGTCGTCGATGAAGAGTCGGGTGTAGAAGGTGCTGAGACGCGTGCAAGTGTGTATCGATAAATATATAAAGAATCGTCCATGTAATAGTTATATCATTATTTTAGTAATAACTGTCAATATAAATTTAATGTTCCTATAACATTATTTCGGCTTCAAAAATCCACAATTCTCAACATAGTGTTTGAGCTTTCAGTACTACTATCATTTTCATTTTCCCTACCTTCTAACTCTTCCTTATCCATACCATCCAATGAATAGTTATCTTCGCTATCATTTCTATCTGCCTCTAATGAATTTTCCTCAAAACCGATACATTTAGTGTCTGTCTCTATGACCTCTACATGTCTAGCTATTGTTATTTTCCCACCTAATAAGACTCTGTATCCTACTTCACTATATCCTAATAGAATTCCCATATCTGCCTTCTTGTCCCATTTGGAAACTCTTTTTTGTTCTGGCCTTCTTACAAAAACTTTACTTCCATATAGATGTAGATTTTTAACACTTGGTTTTCTCCCGAAGAATATTTCAAAAGGTGTCTTTCTCTCTATAGTATTCGCTAATATTCGATTCTTCAAGTATACCGCTGTACAAACTATTTCCGGCCAGTACCTTTTATGTACTTTCGCTTCCGCTAACAAGCAACGCGCCATGTCCATCACTGTTCTATTATACCTTTCCGCTGTGCCGTTTAATTCATGTACGTATGTTGGGCAGTTATTTATTCTTATACCTTTATCCCTAGCAAATTTATAAATTCGATTATTTAAATATTCTTTACCATTATCGCATCTTAATATTTTTAACCTCTTGCCCGTTAAATTTTCGGCTTCATTTACGAACTGTACGAAAGAATCAAAGACCTCATCTTTTGATTTTATACAATAGATCCTAGCTATTTTACTATAATCATCGATAAATGAAATGAAATATTTTTCTCCATTGAATCCGGTAGTCTTAAAGGGACCACATACGTCCGTATGAATAATTTCCATTATTTCCCTAGCCTTAGTTCGATTATTTTTGAAAGGTAAGTTATGCATTTTGCTTTCTATACACACCCTACATTTCAAAAGTTCCTTTTCAAATTCATTCGGTATGCCAGTCACTAGCTGCTCTTTACCCAAAATCTCTAAATATTTAAAATTTACGTGTCCTAGCATCCTATGCCATCTTTCCTTTTTACTCATACCACTACGTTCGGCGCTGTTTACTAAGTGCTTCTTCCCTTTCAATATACTTTTTATTCTATATGTCCCATTCTCTTTGAACGCTACAGCTGTAAGTATATTATCCTCATCTATTACTTTCGCAATATTTCCTTTGGAAATAACCGTATTCTTATTGTCTGTTAGTTTACCTAAACTAATCAAATTTGCGGACATTTCTTTCGCGTAAAATACTTTCCTCATATTTATTTCATTTTGTTTTCCGAATGCTTCAAAATAACTTATAACATTCCCAACTTTTGTCGCTTTTATCGGTCTATTATCGCCTAAATATATATTTACCGGTTCTTTTAGGTCGATAGATTTATCGAAATAATTTATATCATTAATTATGTGATCGGTACAACCGCTATCTAATAGCCACACTATTTCGTTCTTACTTATTTCATTCGTCTCACTGCTGTTTGCTGCGTGCGCCGTTGCTATCCATATGCCTGCTCTTGAGTTTCCATGCTCGCCCGTGCCGGTTGTTGATTGACGATGAAAGTTTCCACGTCCCCTGCTCGTATTGCCTTTGTTCCCTCTTCCTCTGTTTGGACCACGTGTTGGCCCATGCCAATAGCCGTTACTGTTTCCCGCTTGCACGCCATTTTGACACTCTCTCGCAAAGTGTCCTAATTTTCCACATCTGAAGCATCCTTCCTTTTTTGCAGAAAAGGCGTTGGTTTGCCTTTCTCCTCGATTGGATTTATTTTCCTTCTCTGCTATTTCTATTATATTTTTCACATACCGTTTGATTCTCTTCTTTCAATGCGTCTATTATGTCCGCTATGTAGCTGTATTCTTCGGGTAACGTATTCAGCATGTAATTCAGCTTTTCCCTCTCACTTACTTGTGCGCTCGCACTTCTTAATTCATTTATTAATTTTTCGAAATCGTTAAAGAATGATGCTGAATCACTGTAGTTCTCCAGTCTTATGTTTTCCAATCTCCTTCTGCATACGATCTGCAGTGCCGTCGACTCTTTCAAGTACATTTCATCGAACCTTTTTATTATATCATACGCCGTTTTTCCTTCCCTAACATACTCCAATTGTCTGTTCGATATTGCACTATAAATTATATTTATCGCCTTCAAATCCTTTTTGTCCCAGTCTTCATCGTCTCTTTCGTTCTTCATTCTAGTTGTAACAACCTCGCATTCCTTATACTTGAGAAACATCGTGATTCTTTGCTTCCACATTCCATAATCCTCACCATCGAATATAGGTATCATGATTTCCGATCTCTCCATTTTAATTGATTCTTCTTTTTCTTCTTTTCTTACTCAAGCGTTCCTACGTGCTCGAAGTATATTTTTTCCTCTGAAAGTTTTTTGTTTTCTTTACTGAAAACTCACTCGCAAGATCGTAACCACGCACTAAATATCTTGCAAAACTAGTAACCACGCTCTGCTACCATGTTAAGGAAATTCGAGGATTTGGAAATACAAATAATTGACTATATTTCACACACAACAACTATACATCTATATTACACTTTGAAGAACGTCTTGCACGCACGCTTGTTGCCAACCGACTATCCAGAATCTTCTAACGGCAGTCTTTTGTCTCAACTAAGACCTGGACGCCCTCTGACCCTTACACACATACTCTCATGTACAGTGTAAATGTATCACTTCCCTAACACTTCTTATCCCGAGAACCACGTGCGTCTCCGGGACTCTATGGTCGCTGGAGGTTCCGTCGTCTTGAACTCTCCATTCTTGTACGAGAGGTATTGCCTCTGGAGTCGCCAGGGTTACATCTATGTTCGACCGCCCTCGAGTTGTCTCGAAGGTATAGGCCTGTCCTGGTTGATTAAGGACGCAGAGGCCGAATTGTGCTATAACCTCTAAGGCTTCTCCTCTGTCGTCTATATACCTGCTATTCCATAATGGTGACTTAGCGTTGGAGTCCAGGCCGATAATGATCTTCTTACCTCTGAGACTTCTCAACACCTTCTCCAGTTGTTCTATGGCAACTCCAATGTCTTCAGTCGGCGGAAAGTACTGACTTATCGCGTATAGCTCTGTTTCTCCATCACTTACCTGCACGCATACGCAGTGTGTTGTGCAGAGCCCAACAACTTCGAGTATCGTTAGGTGTTCGGATTTCACACCGACAGCTGCCATTGATGGGTCGTCTTTTGACCCTCGAGAGGCGATCGCAACCCCCGTACCGAGTCCAGGTATTTTCCCGTTGATGCTGTATGGCTCTTGCATCAGCAAGATTTCATCGACATCAGCTCTCATTTGCCTTCTGATTTCGTAGGGGACTGTTTTGGATCGCTGCATATTGTGTTGCAGGATTCGTATTCCCCTGTTTCTCCTGTGGCGACAAGGACTATGGAACTTTCCAACGGCTCCGTGATACAAAGCGCTACGCTACGCCGTCAAAACGCAACACGACGTACTCAATCTGTCATCGATATCTTCACGCTCCTTCTGCCGAATTTCTCGGAAGGGCATACACGCGCCAGCCACGGCGGCACTTATAATGAACGCACGCCAGTGGGGATATCGATGGGCAACGAAGAAAAGAATCAGTTCGGTCGAAAAAATAAGCACATTCGACCACGAGCCGCGAGACGCGAAAGACGAAAGAAAACGGGTACGCTATTATTTATCGGCGTTAAGTATCAACCGATGTTAACTGCTAATTGTCATTTGTTGTTATCTGGTTTAATAAACGTTATTGGTTAAATATAACCTAGTGTACTTCAGTACCTATTACACCATTCCACCTCAAATTGGTGACCCCGACGTGATTGAAAGTTAAAGAGGTGACTGTGATAGTGATACTGAGACTCTAAACGCCGCGAATTGAAACTGCTGTACGATGGCAAATACCGACAGGATTGCGAAAAGTGCACGAGTTTACCAAATAATTAATATGCCTCCGCTGCAGCCCTCGGAGGTCACGGCGTGGTTTACGCTTCTGGAAATACAGTTCGAGGACATGGATCTTACGGACAACAAGCGAAAGTTCGTGACCCTCGCCAGGTGCCTCGGCGGTCGGTACATGTCGCATATCGAGGACGTGAGGAGGAGGATACCAGAGGCGGAACAATACGATAAGTTAAAAAACGCGATCATTCGAGAGTTGGCTGATACAGCCAGCACGAGGTCACGTAAGCTGCTGACCTCCGAAGAGATGGGCGACTGAAAGCCGTCCCAATTCCACCAGCATCTGAGAAGACTAGCCGACCCCTGCATGCCGAGCGACTTCCTCCTTACGCTCTAGAGCGAGCGACTCCCGGAATATATAGACACCGCCCTGGCCGCGGTGGACGAAATGGACGTAGAAAAGTTGACGCGAGCAACCGATCGAATTTACGAGACACACTCGTTGAGAAGACAGAGGGTCGCCGTTATCGAGACAGAGAGAACGGGAGGCGAACGGCAAGATCGCCCCTCAGAATCGACAGACGACGACAGGTTCTCCAAATTAGAGGCACAAATCGAGGCACTGCGCCTCGACCGGCGCCGCTACCAACGTCCAAACACGAGACGGTACGGACCGCTCCCGAGAGAAGAGCCACAGAACTCCGGTCTTTGTTACTACAACGCGACGTTCCGAGCGCGCGCGAAGAAGTGCCGTTCACCATGTACATGGAAGCAGGGAAACGAGACCGGCCGTCCGTAAACGCGGCAAGCGACGACGGCCTATCATCCCGCCGCATATTTGTGAGAGATAGGAGCTCAAAAATCTCCTTCCTAGTGGACACTGGCGCCGACGTATGTGTATTTCCGCGCAACAAAATGCACGGGCCCGTGAAAAAAGACACGTACGAATTGTTCGCGGCTAAGGGGTCACGCATCGCGACATACGGCACCACTCTAGTGTCTCTCGACCTGGCACTGCGTCGTGTGATGAAGTGGCGTTTCATTATAGCGGACGTCGAGACACCCATCATCGGTGTGGATTTCCTCAGTCACTATGAATTGTGGGTGGACCCGAGGAATAAACGTCTTATAGATTCTATTTCGAACCGATCGACGAGAGGATATACGGCCGCGACTCAGACGGCGTCGATCAAGACGATTATCGGAGAATCGTCGTATCACCGACTCCTCGCTGAATTTCCGGATCTAACTCGTCCACCGGCTTTCGGACGAGAGAAAACTCGGCACGGTGTGGTACATCACATCGAAACCACACCAGGTCCGCCTATCCATAGCAAACCCCGCCGACTCGCGCCAGACCGGCTTCAGCAAGTCAAGACGGAGTTCGAAGCCATGATTGAGCAAGGCGTGATGCAGCGATCGAGAAGCCCATGGGCATCACCCTTACACGTCGTTCCAAAAAAAGGACGGAGGCATTCGACTGTGCGGCGACTACCGGGCGTTGAACGCCCGCACCATCCCGGACAGATATACACCGCCACATATAGAAGATTTCGCACAGAATTTACATGGTAAGCGCATTTTCTCTAAAATCGACCTCGTTCGCGCTTACCATCAAATTCCGATTGCGCCGGAAGACGTCGAAAAAACAGCCATAATAACACCGTTCGGTGTGTTCGAAGCGACCAACATGATGTTCGGGCTTCGGAACGCTGCGCAAACGTGCCAAAGATTCGTAGACGAAATCGTACGGGGCCTTGATTTCGTCTACGCATACATAGACGATTTCCTCGTAGCTTCCGAGAATGTCGAGCAACATCGCGAACACTTGCGGGTCCTGTTTCAACGCCTCAACGACTACGGGGTTGTCATTAATACCGCGAAGTGCGAATTCGGCGTCCGCGAAATTCAATTCCTCGGTTATACCGTAACCGCCGAAGGGATAAAGCCGCTGGCTGAACGCGTGGACGCTATCGCTAAAGTACCGCTACCTGCAACCGTTAAAGACCTTCGAAGATACCTCGGTATGATTAACTTTTACAGACGTTTCATACCGAGGGCCGCGCACACTCTCCGACCTCTCAACGACTTATTGAAAGACACAACCAAGCGTAACGCGTCTATTGAGTGGTCCGAGCATGCAAAAAAAAGCTTCCGCGAGTCGAAACGCGTTTTGGCCGACGCGACAATGTTAGCGCACCCGATCCCCGACGCGCCCGTTAGCCTCGCGGTCGACGCATCCGACTACGCTATTGGCGCGGTATTTCAGCAACGCGTCAACGATTCATGGCAGCCACTAGGCTTCATGACAAAAATGCTATCCCCCGCGCAACGAAAATACAGCGCGTATGATCGGGAATTGCTGGCGATGTACTACGCGGTTAAACACTTCCGACATGCCGTCGAAGGCAGAGAATTCGCGATCTATACAGATCATAAACCCCAAATCTATGCGTTCAAGCAGAACCTCGATAAGTGTTCGCTGAGACAGTTTCGACATCTGGATTACGTCGGACAGTTTACGACGGATATCCGACACATAAAAGGGGTAGAAAATAACGTAGCCGATACTCTATCTCGCATCGAAGCGATCGGAAAACCAATAGATCACCATACGCTATCTGCAGCGCAAGAAAAGGATAGCGAGCTACGCGAAATTATCAACGCTGGCTCGAGCGCGTTGCAGCTGAGAAAAGTACGATTTCCCGATCACAACGTCGAGTTATACTGCGACATTAAAACCGAGACCGTGCGACCGTACGTACCGGAACCGTTACGCCGCACCGTATTCCAAGCGCTACATGGACTTTCCTACCCGGGGATGCGTGCTACGCGAAAATTGGTAGCGATGCGCTTCGTCTGGCCGTCGGTAAATAAAGATTGCCGAACGTAGACGCGACAATGCATACCCTGTCAGCGCAACAAAGTCACCAGACACGTATCCTCGCCCGTCGGAACGTTCGGAACGTTAGCGGGCCGGTTCGAGCATATACACGTAGACATCATCACAATGCAATATTCGCAAGGATACCGTTATTGTCTAACGTGTATCGATCGTTTTTCGCGTTGGCCTGAAGCCATACCTATCGCCAATATGGAAGCGTCAACCATGGCTTCGGCCCTCCTTTCTACCTGGATATCTCGTTTCGGCGTACCCTTGAAAATTACGACTGATCAAGGACGTCAATTCGAATCGCGCTTATTCGAGGAATTATGCCGGTTGCTCGGCGTCAAACATTTGCGTACAACGGCCTACCATTCAGCGTCTAACGGGATGGTAGAACGCCTACACAGACAATTGCCACGATCAAATGCCACGACACGAGCAACTGGGTCGGAATTCTCCCGATCGTCTTATTAGGTATGAGAACCGCGATAAAGGAGGACCTAAACGCAACGGCGGCCGAAATGATTTACGGCACCGGCATACGTCTGCCGGCGGAATTCTTTTTGCCAACTAGACAACGGGCCAACTCGGAATACGCGAACCGGCTAAGAGAACGCATGGAGAGGATCAGACCACACCCGGTTACTCGCCACGGCGAAAAGAAAATTTTCGTCTTCAAAGAATTAGAGACGTCGCCATACGTATTCGTGCGCCATGACGCGATTGGAGGATCATTACAGCCACCGTACGATGGACCGTATAAAGTCATACAGAGAGGTGATAAGATATATACGGTAAAAATAAATAATCGCGACGTAACGGTTTCCATAGATCGCTTGAAGCCTGCGTTTGTCATTCCCGAAGACCTCGAACAAAGGACCGCCGAGACTCGCAACGTGCTAATTCCGGTAGACCAAACGAATGTTCGCGACGAAAGCGGGGCAAACGCCAATAACCAAACGACAAACGGAGAAAATACCCGGAATAGATACGTTACGCGGTCTGGGCGAAGAGTCCGATTTCCCGATCGGTTTCAGGCAGCTTTCGGATAAGTGTTAAGAACCGGCCAACGCGCACACTGCTTTGTAATATTCACATATTTTATTTATGTAGCGTTATCACTGGTAAGGGGGTACTGTGGCGACAAGGACTATGGAACTTTTCAACGGCTCCGTGATACAAAGCGCTACGCTACGCCGTCAAAACGCAACACGACGTACTCAATCTGTCATCGATATCTTCACGCTCCTTCCGCCGAATTTCTCGGAAGGGCATACACGCGCCAGCCACGGCAGCACTTATAATGAACGCACGCCAGTGGGGATATCGATGGGCAACGAAGAAAAGAATCAGTTCGGTCGGAAAAATAAGCACATTCGACCACGAGCCGCGAGACGCGAAAGACGAAAGAAAACGGGTACGCTATTATCGAGAAATCGACCGAACGACGCTATTATTTATCGGCGTTAAGTATCAACCGATGTTAACTGCTAACTGTCATTTGTTGTTATCTGCTTTAATAAACGTTATTGGTTAAATATAACCTAGTGTACTTCAGTACCTATTACACCATTCCATCTCACTCCCATAATCCTTTCCGTTTCTGTTTGGTGCTTCACTCATAGCTGGTTCTCGAGATGAATATTTCCAGAGCTTTTTTGTGCATAGGGCAATCCGCATTGGAGGCCGCATTATCTCCTTTTTCCCAAGCCTTTCTACAGTTAACACAGCTGGTGTTTTTCTCCTTGCTTGTGCACTGCTTAGTGCTGTGTCCACTTTCTGCGCAGTGTGCGCAGATTTCATAATTTAATCTACAATACCTTGCTACGTGGCCGTATCCTTGGCATTTAAAACAACGGCTAACGGCTATGTAATCACTAACCTTACAGGCATTCCAGGAAATAAATACCTTGCTAGATATTAATAATCCATCCAGGCTTAACTGATAGTGAAATCAAGACGAGTGAGGAAGCGCGGCATGCGGTGTTCACACTTGTAAATCCCCGTAAAAAGGGAATACAGGTTACTGCCGTAAGGAAAATCAGCGGTAACGGCTTAGACATGGAAACGACGAAGCCGGAAGGCCTGAAAGCGTTCACCGAGAACGCGAAACTAAAGGAGGCTGGCCTAAAAACCAACACGTCGCAGATGAGATTGCCCCGTGTAATACTCTACGACGTACCACGGGAAATCCCGGAGATGGAGATACTGGTCTGCATGAAGAAGCAGAGCCAGGACAGGCTCAAAGAAGAGGACGTTGCGGCCATCAAATTCTGCTTCAGGAGGGGCCGCAAGCTCTCCGAGGAGACCAACTGGGTAATGGAAGTACCCCCCCCCCCCAGGTAAGAGAAAAACCTTTAATGGGGAAGGTTTACATTTCTTGGAACACATGTAAAGTCCGAAACTGCGTCGCTGTTAGCCGCTGCTATGAATGCCAAGGCTATGGGCACGTGGCAAAACTTGCCGCATTAATTATGAAATCTGTGCACACTGCGCAGAAAGCGTACAAAAGTAAAGATAAAAATGCCAGCTGCGTAAACTGCAGCAAGGCAGGGAAGAAGAGCGTTCATACGGCCTGCAACGTGAACTGTCCAATGTACAAAAAGGCGTTGGAAGCAGCAGTCTCAAGAACAAATTATGAATAAGGAAATACAGCAAAACAACAGGATGGCGACGAAATCTTGCTCATGCAAGAGCCATACAGCATCGACGGGAGGATACCTGGACTCGGAACAGGAGTCGCAATCGCCTGTCGAGGATCGAAATACGACCTGCCAGACTCTGGAACATTAAGTCCTGAGCCCGGTGGGAGCGGTTAAGATTGCACTGCAGGAGCAGTTCTGCTCCTCTTCTTCCGCTCACGTCGAGGAAGGCTCCGTCTCCATAGCCTCCGCCGAGTCGTTTCCCTCGCAGTCGGTGCGTCCGACTTCTCCGTCCTCTCTTCTGCCCTTCGTGGGGCCAGTTGACGGCCGCGTCGTTTTCTTCCACGTCGTGGCGTCCGCGTCGTCGCCTGGAACGGTCCTTGCCTGCTGTGCGACCCTCTTCTTACGGGCCGGCGGTTTGCATGCCGGTGACCCCACACGGTGCGACACGGGCAGTTCCAGGTCCGTGCAGACCGGACACCTAGATACTCGCGCCGAGCAGTCCCTGGCGCGATGTCCTTCGCCCCGCACCGGTAGTAGGGCTTCAACCGGTCGACCGTCGATGTGCAGTCCCGGCGCACGTGACCCGACTCTGTGCTACTGAAGCATTGGAGTCGGCGCGCCGGGAGAGGGGAAACCCTCACCGCTGACCAACCTATATTAATCTTACCTCCTGCGCGGGGGTCTCCTCCTCCGCCGATTTTCCTGGATGCTGTCAGCGGGCAGCGTGGCCATACCGACCCAAGTCCCCGAGGAGCGGGACAACGGCGGCTGCCACCTCTTCCGAGATGACCGAGCCCTCCAGTCCGGTCACCCTTAGCTCGGCCGTCCTTCGCGGCACGGTTACCTTGGCGGGCAAATCCTTCAGCGTAGCCGCCATCCGCTCGGCCAGTCGCGATGCTTTGCTCTCAGGGTCCTGGCCTGAAATTTCGAACAGCAGCGCCCCCGTGATCGCCCTTCTCGGTCTTAACTCCGTGACGTCGAGTTTGGAGAGCTTGACTTTCCTCTTCACGACCGACATCGCATCCCTGTACGTGAAGCCCGAGCCGTCCCTCCGGTGAGCGATACCGCGGCACACCGTGGGGATAGGGGAAGGCCCGGCACTTTCTCGCCGCGCAGGTCTCGCCCACTAGCGTTACGTCTCTTTCCTGCTCCGATAGCTCCGGATGCATCGCCGCTGCCCGCTCCTCGCGTGGATTCCCTTCCCGTGCGGGGGCGCACCGAAGGCCGAGCGGCTACTTCCGCGAAAGTCCTTGCTCTCGTTCCGCGGCTTCCAGTCGCCGTCCAGGGCGTCAAGGTCCTTGTTCGCAATGTCGACGACGGAAGAGACGACGATACCTGTCCCTTGGTTCTTGCATCCTCGGTCAGCGCATTGACCGTTGGAAGAGGTTGCGTCGTGGGCTTTCTGTTCTTTCGCCCCACTCTCCCTCTTCCTCCTCCTAGGATGGTAATAAATCCTGCCTCGTCGGCCGATGACTCCACGGTCGACCGCGAGGTGTCTCTCGCCGACCGCAATCATGCTCGTACGGTTCTTGCGGCGGCGCTAACCTCCGTAGCCGGGGGGAATCGCCCCCCCCCCCCTGGCATTATTTCTCGCCGACACTCCTCCAACTTCCGGTGGAACAGAATCTTGAGATTCTCTAGTGGATCTCGAGGTCCTGAACCACCGAATCTATCCGTTCCCTTGGTATGTGTATTACTCCCCGACCCGTTGAGACAGTGGAGACGGCGCGACGCTGACCAGGGTTGTGGTGGAGGTTGTGGAGGGGGACCCATAATCGCTCCCGTTGGGACCGCGGGAGCATTTCCTTTCGTCCCCCTCGTAGAGGTGATCCCCACCTCTTGTCCTTCACCGTCGTTGGTACCACCTTTGGCTGCCCTCTCCGTGCATTCCTTGGTCAACCGTTCCACCGTCTCTTGGAGACGATTGACCTCTCTCTCCAGAAGGCGCACCCTCCTCCGCAAGGATGCGACGTCCTCCTCTTCCTGATGGTGGATCGGTTCCGCGTCCTTCACGGTCACTTGATTGTCGATCGGTCCGTTCCTCGTTTCGTCACTCCGCGTGTCGTCGCCGCCGTCGACACCGCTGCGGATGGTAAAGGCGGCAGCGGCGGCGGCGGCGAGCACAGTGGCAGCCTCGGCGTCGGCGTCGGCGTCGGCGTCGGCGTCGGCGTCGGTGTCAGTGTCGGCGTCGGTGTCGGTGTCGGTGTCGGTGTCGGTGTCGGTGTCGGTGTCGGTGTCGGTGTCGGTGTCGGTGTCGGTGTCGGTGTCGGTGTCGGTGTCGGTGTCGGTGTCGGTGTCGGTGTCGGTGTCGGTGTCGGTGTCGGTGTCGGTGTCGGTGTCGGTGTCGGTGTCGGTGTCGGTGTCGGTGTCGGTGTCGGTGTCGGTGTCGGTGTCGGTGTCGGTGTCGGTGTCGGTGTCGGTGTCGGTGTCGGTGTCGGTGTCGGTGTCGGTGTCGGTGTCGGTGTCGGTGTCGGTGTCGGTGTCGGTGTCGGTGTCGGTGTCGGTGTCGGTGTCGGTGTCGGTGTCGGTGTCGGTGTCGGTGTCGGTGTCGGTGTCGGTGTCGGTGTCGGTGTCGGTGTCGGTGTCGGTGTCGGTGTCGGTGTCGGTGTCGGTGTCGGTGTCGGTGTCGGTGTCGGTGTCGGTGTCGGTGTCGGTGTCGGTGTCGGTGTCGGTGTCGGTGTCGGTGTCGGTGTCGGTGTCGGTGTCGGTGTCGGTGTCGGTGTCGGTGTCGGTGTCGGTGTCGGTGTCGGTGTCGGTGTCGGTGTCGGTGTCGGTGTCGGTGTCGGTGTCGGTGTCGGTGTCGGTGTCGGTGTCGGTGTCGGTGTCGGTGTCGGTGTCGGTGTCGGTGTCGGTGTCGGTGTCGGTGTCGGTGTCGGTGTCGGTGTCGGTGTCGGTGTCGGTGTCGGTGTCGGTGTCGGTGTCGGTGTCGGTGTCGGTGTCGGTGTCGGTGTCGGTGTCGGTGTCGGTGTCGGTGTCGGTGTCGGTGTCGGTGTCGGTGTCGGTGTCGGTGTCGGTGTCGGTGTCGGTGTCGGTGTCGGTGTCGGTGTCGGTGTCGGTGTCGGTGTCGGTGTCGGTGTCGGTGTCGGTGTCGGTGTCGGTGTCGGTGTCGGTGTCGGTGTCGGTGTCGGTGTCGGTGTCGGTGTCGGTGTCGGTGTCGGTGTCGGTGTCGGTGTCGGTGTCGGTGTCGGTGTCGGTGTCGGTGTCGGTGTCGGTGTCGGTGTCGGTGTCGGTGTCGGTGTCGGTGTCGGTGTCGGTATCTGTGACCGCGCCGTACCTCGCGCCCCTCTTCTTCCTTTTATCGGTAGCCGGCAGTAACGCGGAGTCCGGGTCCCCCGCGGACTCGTCCCCCCGCCGCGTGTGACGTCCCACGCCTCCGCCGCGACCGTTCCTAGCAGTTCGATTTCTTTAGCGCGGCGTTGTTTCTCTTCGTTTGCTTCTTTGGTTAGTATTTGAATTTGATGTTGAATTTCGTTCTGTTTCTGCATCGCGTCTGGTACTTGCTTTGAACTAATTTTGCTATCTTTACTTGTTGATGTTTTAGGCATTTTTTCGAAAATTTCTACTTCGTCTAAGTCTTGGCTGTGAAAGCTAGAACGTCTTGTTCTATATCGTACGAAAGAATCCAACTTGACCTCGATATCCGTAGAAATGGAACTTCTGTGGAATGTCCGTTATCAAGTTGTAGGCTTCAGATTCGTAGATCGAGAGTTTGTCGTTGAGGATGACCCGTAGTCCAAGTCTAATCCTTTCCCACGTCGGTAGAATGTCTCGTTTCCCCAACAGGTACTTTTCACAATCGCCAAAATGTCACGTAAAATTCATGATGAGGAAATAAAATAATGAAGAGCTGAGCCATGGCTCAGCTTGACTGTCCTTTTATATGTCGAGTCTAAGTCCGAATCTGGGCCCGAGTCGTCCTCGTGGCGGGGGCTTTGGACAGGTAAGGATTCTTCACTGAAGCTATCCATTTTCTTACACTGAAGTTGTTTTTATTGACACACACAAAATGTTACAGGATTGGCACAAACTCACAATGATCACACACTCGCGACGCTAGTGACAATGGTTTTAGGTTTGATAACGAATCCGCGGACAACGGGATGGTAGTCGTACGACTCGTAAAATCTAAGTCGGATTCTTCGTTAATATTCACTGACCGTAAGGCGTTAATCTTTTTGTCGATGAGATCGCAAGAGAGAATGACTCTCCGTCCCGGTGATACCTCAGAGGAAAACTATGATGGGGTGTGTCTAAGGACACGAGATCAGCGGATTCGTCGGGGATATCGTACGTTCGGAAAGCAAGGGAAATTGCCGTTGCTGCTAATTGGTCAATCTCCATATCGATAGTTAGAAAAGGATGCTAGCCTCCCTCGAGGGAAAGTTGCTAGTGGGAGACGTCGTTTGTGGAAAAATAGGTCTCTCCTATCTTCCCGTAGTTGGGACAAAGACTGTTTATCTGTTTGAAGGATTCTAAGTATCTTAGTGTTTATAACGGCCCTCGGGCTAGCCGATCACGTACTGCGGAGACGCATCGGCATCTGGTAAACATCCTGCCCGGAGAATAGGATCTGCGTGTGGCGAGCCACAGGACAGAAACCGTTGGAATGTTTTCTGCCACGAGCCTTTTAAGGAGAGCTATAGGAATTCAATGCCTTTGGTGGACGGAGGGTTCGTCCCGTTGACCGCGGCTACGTTCGGCGACTAATTGTCGCCTTGAGCCCAAGCTCATTGTCACAAATCTCAAACAAATACAATTGGGTAGAATGACGGCAAATCGATTAATTACAACTGTAGATTTTAATTACAATGTTTTTATGGATGTTCCCGAGGATTCAGAGGGAAGGCACCGGTGTCCTCTTATCTCCGACACGGCCATCATGACTATCGCACGTCCTCGGGTGTAGCTAAAAAATTGGGTTTTCCTAACATTAGATTTGGTACAATCAACATTATTTACAACTTAACCAAATGTCAAAATAAACCAAGGGTCCAGTTCGACAACAGGATTTTGCTCGAGGTTTCGGTAACAAAAATAAAAGGACAGAATTATTAACATTATGATTAGTATTCGAAATATTAGTTGCATCCTGTGGTTTATCAGTCGGATCGTAATGGCGTGACGGACTATTTGCGATTTTGTACCCAGATGAATCTCGATTTTGTAGATTGCACGACCGCACAGTGTTTCACTGGTAGTGCGTGCGAATATATGACCGATTTAGGTTCGTAACATTGCAGCTGGCAGTGCGCGCGAGTGCACGACCGCTTCAGCTTCGTAGCATTGTCGCTGGCAGTGCATGTGAGTACAAGACCGCTTCAGCTTCGTGGCGTTTCCGCTGGCAGTGCATGTGAATACACGATCGCTTCAGCTTCATGGCGTTGCCGCTGGCAGTACATGTGAATACACGACCGCTTCAGCTTCATGGCGTTGCCGCTGGCAGTACATGTGAATACACGACCGCTTCAGCTTCCTGGCGTTGCCGCTGGCAGTGCATGTGAATACACGACCGCTTCAGCTTCCTGGCGTTGGGTTAATGACCTTCGGGGTTCGGGGTAATCGTATCGCTCGGGTCACTGTTCTCGCCACTACTACCAACGTCCAAATCCGCAGAAATGCGACTATCTGGCATTTTCCTCAACCTGTCGTGACTATACTTGTAAGAGCGTTTGCCGTCTAACGTTTTTAGAACATATCTGTCCCCCTCCAAAATCTCTGCTATCCTAAATGGACCCTTAAATTTCGGATCTAGTTTACATTGGTTTCTCTCTTCAATTTTTCGTAGCACAAAATCACCGAGGTTGAACCTAACCACTTGCGCCTTAGTTTTGTCAAATCTGTCCTTGTCGTACTTGGCACTAGCCTCTATATTTTTTATGGCTTGGCGTCTTACATCGGAGATATCTATTGTCTCTTCCTCTATATTATCGGGTAGTATCAAGTCGTATGGCCTTGCTGCTTTACCGATCAGTAGTTCTAATGGGCTTGATTTAGTTACACGGTTGGTGGTGTAATTTAAAGCCAATTGTATTTCCCCGATCGCGTCTTGCCAAGACCGCCCGGTTGTTTCTATTGTCGTGAACATATTTTTTAGCGTACTCATAATACGCTCTACCTGTCCGTTGGCCCTACTAACACCGGTTGCTATTAGGTGGAGCTTAATGTTCCTTGGCAAAAATTTTGGAATTCTTTACCCGTAAGGCATCTTCCTTGATCCACTATTATCCGGCAGGGACTGCCGAATAAAAATATAGCGTACTCTAGCGCTTTAATGGTATTCAGGGAATCTATCTTACGGGTATGGTACAAGTATACAAATTTGGTGAAGGCGTCGACTAACACAACGACATACTCCTTCGAATCACTTTTACCGCTTAGTTTGCCCGTTGTATCCACCCGAAGTGCATAATGGACTGGTGCACGTGGCTTATAGCGGACCACCTAAGACCTCGTGGGACAATGGGCAAGCAGAGAATTCTGCCCTTTCTCTGTATTCTACGATGAAGAGTACCGGACCGTATTTCGTACGTGTTCGCGACATCTTCCGCAAGCTCTTCGTTCTGCAGTTTATCGACGATCTCAGAAATCTGTGGGTCGCGACGTTGTTCCGCTAGTACCCAATCGCCGGAGATTTCGGTCAGGTTAATTTCTTTCTCTACAATTTTGCTGGTCGCACGGTGATCTAAGTTTACGGGGTTCCGCGAGAAGAAGTCTACGTGGACCATTCGTTTACCTTCCCGATACATAATATCAAAGGTAAAAGTTTGCAGGTAAGCCCACCACCTGCAGACCCTGTCATTTAAATGTACCTTATTACTGGATGCTTTCAAGGAATTGTAATCGGTGACAACAGGAAATTCTCGTCCGTGTAGATAGTGAGGGAAATGCTTGACGACGTTTACAACTACTAAAGTTTCTAATTCGTAAGAATGATACCTAGATTCCGCGGGGCTGGTTCTTTTGCTGTAATATTCCACTACTCTATTTTTACCTTCGACCTTATGCATTAAGATAGCCCCATATCCCTCCGAACTGGCGTCCGTATGTAATTCTATCGGATAATTGGGGTCAAATATCATTAGCACCGGCGCGTCAGTCAGGACGGAAATTACTTTTTGTCTTATTTGTTCGTGCCTATCTGTCCAAGTTATATTCTTGCTACTAGACGTAAGTGCACTGTATGCACTGAAACCCCTGTGGGTTTCATTACTTGTAAAAATCTAGGAATGAATTTTCGGAAGTACAAGGCCAAACCTATGAACTGTCTAAGCTGTGTGACGGTCGACGGTGCAGGTAAAGAACTCAAGGCTTGTATTTTACCCGGGTTTGGGCGGATTTCTCCATTATGAATTACATATCCCAAATAGAGTACCGATGTCTTTAGAAAGGAACATTTTGAAAAGTTAAAGGAGAATCCGACTTTTACGAGGGTATCTAACACGGAGTGCAATCTTTCTAGAGCTTGATCTATCGAGTCGGCAATAATTAGGACGTCATCCAGGTAAACAACAACGAACGAATAAGCGAGGTCGCCTAAGGCCTTGAGAATGGCCCTCTGAAAAACGGAGGGTGCGTTTTTCAATCCAAACGGCATCGTTATGTATTCGTATTGACCGTCGGGGGTGACGAACGCGGTATACTCTGTCGAGTTAGGGTAAATGGGAATTTGGTGAAACCCGCTGGCCATGTCCAGGCTAATAAAGTATCTCGCGTTTTGTAATCTCGCGATTTGATCTGCAATGAGGGGTAAGGGATATCGATCCGCGACCGTTATTTAGCGCTCGAAAATCCACACATAATCTATCCGTGCCGTTCTTCTTTTTCACGAGTAACATGGGGCTCGCGAATGGCGAATTGCTAAGTCTTACGATCTTTGCTCTAATTAATTCGCCTATCCTCTCACGTACTATCCTGCGCTCTTCCTCGCTGAGGCTGTAAGGGCTTCTTTCCACGGTAACGTTAGGGTCAATTAGCCGTATTTCTAACTGGCCCGTACTTACGCGAGTACGCGGGAAACCCGTAATGAATGATTCTTTGAAATTTCCGAGAACAGAAATCAATTGATCTTTATCGTTACCAATCACGTTGGTGTCGACCTAGTTAATGTCGACCGCAACCTTTGCGACGTTACTACAAACGTTAACCACCTTGCTCTTGTAAATATCAACGCTGTTTCGCGTAATGTTTACGTCAAAACCTTGGCTTAAAATTTCACGACCAATCATGATAAAACCGTTAATACCTACGGTGGACAGAATCTCAGACGTACTTTTAACACAAGTGTTTCCTATTCCTCGCAGTGCTACTACGTGAGTCGTTCTTTTGCCGGAAAATTTCGCGGCTGCGGACTCTTTAATTAACGAACACTCGGCTCCAGAATCGAAATAGAATGGGAACGACTCACCCCGCTGACTTAATCTACCTGTGGGGGCTTCCACCACGCAGGCATCGACACGATGCTCGTCCTCGGGACGGCGTTTCCCTTCTCGCAGCAGCGGGCAATGCGGTGCGGTGTGTCCCTGCTTATGGTATTTGAAGCACGATATTTTTGGCGATGCGGCCGGTCGGCTTTCCTCCAGGCGTCGGGGGTCCTTCTTCGATTCCAACCTCATCCTTTTGCGGCATTCAGATATCGTATGTCCGTAAATACCGCAGTGGCAGCACTTGTCCCGGGGGGCGGGTGACCTGATTCGTTTATTTCCGGGGCCCGATGATGACCTCCGTGGCGGAGACGTCCGCCTCTCCTCGTAGAGGAAAGGCTTCATTTCTCTCTGGAATTGTTTCACCGACTTGATATCACTCGTGAGAGCTAGTCGTCTAAAGCGTCGATCGCGCGGGCCCATTAGATAGAGAACGGTGGCGGTGGCTACTTCCTCCATTGTTGAATTTCGCCACTTCGAATACAGGAGGGAAATAAGACGGTTTCCGTACGCCCCTGATGATTCGTTCTCCCGCTGTAGTTCCTTGGATACCTTGGTTAACGACGAGGCTGCTGTTTCTTGGCCACCGAAGTGCGCGGTGAATTGTTCCTTAAGAGCTGGCCATGTGATCTCTTCGCCATCCATTATTTGCGTAAGCCAATACGCTGCCGGACCATCTAGGGCGCGGTTCAAAGCAGAATATAGCGCGCTGTTCTTCAGAGAGTTGTCTTTCATAAGCAGGCTAGCGGCTGAGCACCAGGCGGCTGGATCTGCGTTCGCGGTTTCGGGGTTAAAGCGCGGTAACGTTATCCTTCTTACCATGTGTCCCTTCTTCTTCTTTGTTAGCGACCGGATTAGTTCACGTACGATGCTCTTATGATCCCGCATCGACAACATATGTTCGGATCCCACTTCTGATGTCGAGTCTAAGTCCGAATCTGGGCCCGAGTCGTCCTCGTGGCGGGGGCTTTGGACAGGTAAGGATTCTTCACTGAAGCTATCCATTTTCTTACACTGAAGTTGCTTTTATTGATACACACAAAATGTTACAGGGTTGGCACAAACTCACAATGATCACACACTCGCGACGCTAGTGACAATGGTTTTAGGTTTGATAACGAATCCGCGGACAACGGGATGGTAGTCGTACGACTCGCAAAATCTAAGTCGGATTCTTCGTTAATATTCGCTGACCGTAAGGCGTTAATCTTTTTTTGTCGATGAGACCGCAAGAGAGAATGACTTTCCGTCCCGGTGATACCTCAGAGGAAAACTATGACGGGGTGTGTCTAAGGACACGAGGTCATCGGATTCGTCGGGGATATCCTACGTTCGGAAAGTAAGGGAAATTGACGTTGCTGCTAATTGGCCAATCTCCATATCGATAGTTAGAAAAGGATGCTAGCCTCCCTCGAGGGAAAGTTGCTAGTGGGAGACGTCGTTTGTGGAAAAATAGGTCTCTCCTATCTTCCCGTAGTTGGGACAAAGACTGTGTATCTGTTGAGGGAGTTTAGGTAACTAGATATTAGTGTTCATAACGGTCCTCGGGCTAGCCGATCACGTACTGCGGAGACGCGTCGGCATCTGGTAAACATCCTGCCCGGAGAATAGGATCTGCGTGTGGCGAGCTACGGGACAGAAACCGTTGGAATGTTTACTGTCACGTGTCGCTACAAATCTTTCTTTTAAGGAGAGCTATAGGATTACTCAATGCCTTTGTTAGATGGAGAGTTCGTCCCGTTGACCGCGGCTACGTTCGGCGACTAATTGTCGCCTTGAGCCCAAGCTCATTGTCACAAGTCTCAAACAAATACAATTGGGTAGAATGACGGCAAATCGTTTAATTACAACTGTGGATTTTAATTACAATGTTTTTATGGGTTTTCCCGAGGTTTCAGAGGGAAGGCACCGGTGTCCTCTTATCTCCGACATACATAATGTAATAATAAACCAACTCTGAGCAAAACAATGTCGCCGCTACGTGTAAGCATCAAACAAAGGCGAATGGAAACTTACCGGTATCCCCTCGTCCAGTATAATTAAACAAACACGTAAGGTGACCAGTTTTATCCGTCTCCGTCTTGAGCGATTTTATTAACGATTAACACACAGTGTTTAGCTCAATTAGTATCGCGCGTTTTAGTGAACATTCTTTTAACGAGCAGTATCGAGCAATCTACGGTTGTCTCTGCATTTATAATTATTTTAAAATATATTTGTCGGTTTCAATATCGAGTAATCTCATCATTAAACTACCACACGACCAACTATCCTCTACAAATGTATCCGGAATGTGTTCGGAAACAAGGCCTACGTGACCATGGCCACGAACGGTGGCGGAACGTACGTGGTGAGACTATGAGAAAAGACAAAGGGATGCATAAGGGAGAAAGACGAATTAGCAGCCAGTGTGAGTTGAGAAGTCAAAGAGTGTGAATTGAGAAGTCAGAGAATGTTGTTAGCGTTGTCGAGGAGTGTGGTCTGCGTGAAAGAGAGCGTTGGAACCGTGGTGACGAGAGTTGTAAATTAACTATTTAGTTGCTTAATTTATAGCACATTACTGTATTTAGGTCGCGTTAAATAACCATCGATTCCTGTCTACTCCATTTTAAATAATATAAATAAAATCCTACATTAGGTTTATCTTATTTACCTCGTGCGTCCAGTTGAGACTTGATTGCGGTTATCTCTCTATCATATATGCAAATTCCTTTCTCAATTAATCATTATCGTGAGGATGCACATAATGCAACTTGCGTCATCATACGCTCATTCTGTGATATTTTCTGTGATTATATCCTGTGATTATTATATAAATTAAATATTGTGAATTTTTTCATCAAGCGTTTATGTGATTTTATGATGTTCGAACTTAATTTATTTAGTGCGGTGCATCTTGAGTATTGCGCTCACTTTGATTTCTTGCTCGATCATTTATTTCATAATACACCCTGTTTCTATGGAAAGTTAATATTTTTGACGCTTAAAGTGAAGCGTCATTTAATGTGATTGTCCCAACGTGGCACACCATAACTTGTACGTTCGTTTTAACATTTCACACATACGCCTCGAAGCTTTATTCTTTATTTATTAAAATTTATAGTGATTTAGTGAAGCGACGCAATCTAACCGTCTCGACGTGGCGCGTTATAAACATACGCGTTCATTTTAGCAGTTCACCGGAATGTCATAAACCTCAATTCTTTACTTATTAAAATCAATAGTATTTTCCATGAATTGGCGTTATGTGATTTTCTTAATATTGCACGCTCGTTTTGTTTTCATTTGATCGTTGCTCTGTTTGTTTTTTCCAATTTAATAATTTAATTTGGAAATCGTTCTTTCCTATTTGTGCAATTATTTTGATGAATTACTATTTTACATTACATTTCATAGCTTATCGTGATTATAATCTGTCGTACGTGATCCGATCGTTTCGCGTGTGATCTACGCTCCACGTTCGTTTTACAACATGTTCTCTTAATAAACATTGTTGGTTTTAATATTGTTTAAATGTTAGTGTTTTATTATTATTTATCGTTGTTCGTTATTAATATTCTAATTTGTTGCTACTAATTATTTATTAATTATTACTATGTTTCAGTTGCATGTCATGATGCGTCGATGCCCTGACGTTTTATGTAAGTAAATAAAATTTTATTATTGCAATTATTCTTGCAAAATCAACGAAATGCGCCATGGATATTCATTTGTTGTAATTAATTTAACTTCACGTGTTACTTTCATTTTCGGGTGTCGCTACAAAACTTTGTTATTTGGATTCTTGATTTTATTATTTTAATCTAGAGTCATATCATTTGACTTGTATAACATACATAAGGTGGTATTTGGTGTAAGATGTCCAAGAAATAATTGTTCAACAATATAATTTATTTGACAATCAACGATCGTCGATTACCACTGACATTCTCGCTTCTGGACCATGCTTGTGTCACGACCGGCTCAGTTCAAAATCGGAGATAAAGATGTTGCTGCACTCGGCAACAATATATATGTCGGAGATGAAAGAACACCGGAGCCTTTGGAATTTTGGATAATCCTGCAACATTGTAACCTAGAGTCTACTATAGCTGTAATTGAACAATTGTAGTTATTTAATCCGATTGTAATTGTTCGAGAGTTGTGATAATGAGCTTGGGCTCGAGGCGACAGTCAGTCGCCGAACGTAGCCGCGGTCACGGGATGAACGCTTTGTCTAACAAAGGCATGGAATAATTCTATAGCTCTCCTTAAAAGAAATATTCGTGGCGACACGCGACAGTAAACATTCCATCGGTTTCTGTCCTGTGGCTCGCCACACGCAGACCCTATTCTTCGAGTAAGATGATTGCCAGCGTCTCCGAAGTACATGTTCAGCTAGCCTGAGGGCCCGTCATAAATCTTAGAATTTAGTTGACTAAAGTCCTTCAAACAAACAGTCTTTGTCCTAGCTACGGGAAGATAGGAGAGACCTATTTTTCAACGAACGGCGTCTCCCACTAGCAACATTCCCTCGAGGGCGGCTAGCATCTTTTTCTAACCACCGATATGGAGATTGACCAATTAGCAGCAACGCCAATTTCCCTTACTTTCTGAACGAAGGCTTTTCTCGACGAATCCGATGATCTCGTGTCCTTAGACACACCCCAATATAGTTTTCCCCTGTGGCATCATCGGGACGGGAAGGTCATTCTCGCTCGCGATCTCATCGATTAAAGAGTATCATCTTCGCGATCAGTGGTTATTTCACGTTTTAACCAGACTTAGACTTTGTGAGTACGTTCTTTTGTTATCCCGTTGGCCGCGGATTCGTTATTGAGCCCGGAACCATCGTCGCGAGTGCCGAACCGCCGTGATCAATTGTCAAGACTGTAATAATTCTATCATTGCAATAAACTACGCCTGTGTGTACCGTACCAATGGCTAATTCCCGAGAAGATTCATTTGACGCCCACAACCCTACTCCCAGTGCAAATCCGACATATATAATGTTCAATTCTCGGATAATTCAGGGATCGATTCTTAAGTCTGAAAATCGAGTTTATTGTAACAATACTTAAATAAAATACAGAGGTAAATAACAATTCATGATAATTAATAACAATAAATAATAATAAATAATAAAGCTTTGTACAAGGTGTTACGCCATGCGGCTTGCCATAGATTATATTCTTAACTGTCGGTCGCGGCACTATAATGTCGCAGACGGATCGTCGCGGCTGCCCGGCAAAACAAACATTGTAGTGGCAAGCGCATGGTTCATTAAGCAGGGCGACCTCCAGAAACGTCGATTCGTGGCCGTTATTTTATCTGGCGTAAAAGAATGTGGCGTGATCCGAAGGTAGTGGGGGTCGCCTTCCAGAAAAAATCAGAACGTTTCGAGAAGCCAAACAGTCAACACATATCTTATATCGCGCATTACGTAGTCACATTTCTTTTTGTTGTTCCATTTATATCGTTCTAGTTAATAAGTTGTTGCAATAAACATTAATTTAGTTGTGTTAATTCTGTGAAATTTCATTGAACTACCCTTATTATCATAATCGAAATAAGGGAATCGATCAGTTCGTGGCGTCGATTGTTTAATCGTAACGGGAACTTACAACTCTCGTTGACGTGATATCTCGCGATCGCGTCTCTCCGCGAACGGTCGTAACACAAGGTACTCAGTTTTTCACAACGTTGGATTTAAAGAATGGTTTTTTTCACGTGTGTTTAGACAAAGACAGCCGAAAATATACATCTTTCGTTGCGCCATCGGGGCAATATGAATTTTTGAAGTTGCCGTTTGGTTTAAAGATTTCACCCATTGTGTTTCAGAAGTATATTTCGATGATCTTTAAAGAACTAGTAGGTAAAGGTATTGTTATCGTGTATATGGATGACATTATTATTCTTGCAAAGAATTTAGAGGAGGCGTGGGAACGTTTGCAAATGGTCATAGAGTTAGCTGAGCAGTATGGGCTAATTATAAACTGGGGAAAATGTCGTTTTCTGCAGCAGGAAATTGAATATTTGGGGTACATAGTCTCAAAAAATACCATAAGGCCGTCTACACATAAAACTAGGGCAGTAGCAAACTTTCCCAAGCCAACATCTGTTAAAAAGGTTCAGAGTTTTTTGGGACTTACGGGGTACTTTCGAAAATTTATTAGGGGATACGCGAAGATTGCTAAGCCTTTGACGGATTTGTTGAAAAAGGAGGTAAAATTTCAGTTCGGCGATCGAGAAGTAGAGGCCTTTGAAATCTTGAAAACAGCGCTTGTCAACGAATCAGTGTTAACCAGTGTTAAAGTTGTATAGAATGGGCGCGGAGACTGAGTTGCATACAGACGCGTCCGCAGAGGGTTACGGAGCAATTTTAATGCAACTAGATCTGGACGATGGAAAATTCCATCCGGTCTACTTTGCCAGCGGAAAAACAACTCCCGCCGAAGCAAAGTACACCAGTTACGAACTGGAAGTACTAGCAATTGGAAAAGCGTTGAACAAGTTTAGAATATATCTGTTAGGTATGCCGTTTACTATCGTCACGGATTGCCAAGCGTTTTCTATGACAATGAAAAAGAAAGATTTGTGTGTGCGTGTAGCCAGATGGGCCTTGTTACTAGACGAGTTTAAGTATCAGGTGTGTTATAGGCCAGGTAAAAGCATGCAGCATGTGGATACTCTGAGTAGAAACCCCCTGCCGAGCAATATGTATGTAACGGAAAGTGAAGACGGGCTGATTGCACTGTTGAGAAGTGCACAGAACAAGGACGTTGAAGTCCGTAGGATTTTAGACGCCGCAACGTGCAATCAGGTCGACGGGTATGTAATAAGGAACAATATTTTGTATAAAGAGTGTAAGGATGATGTGTTAATAGTAGTACCGAAGGCTATGCAGGTTCAGGTAGTCAGGCAGGCGCACGAGCGTGGGCATTTTGGGGTCACCAAAAAAGAAGCTATAGTCAAGAAGGACTTTTGGTTTAAGGGGCTACGTGAAAAGGTCGAGCATGTGGTATCTAACTGTCTCGATTGTATCCTAGCCGAACGAAAATTGGGCAAGCAAGAGGGATATCTAAATCCGTTAGACAAAGGTGACACACCGTTAGACACTTACCATATTGACCATGTGGGCCCTATGACAGCTACAAAGAAAAGATACGCACACATCTTTGTAGTAGTGGATGCGTTCACGAAGTTTACGTGGCTTTATCCTACTAGATCTACTGATACCGCGGATGTTATCGATCGACTGAAGAAGCAAGCGGCTGTTTTTGGGAACCCACTGTATTGCGAAGAAGAAAATATAAAGCATTTATTAGTCACGACGGGGGCGCCGAGGGGGAACGGGCAGGTAGAGAGGGTAAACAGGACACTCATACCTTTACTAACTAAACTGACTGCCCCCAAACCCGATGATTGGTATAAACATGTCGACCAAGTACAGAAATACCTGAATTCTACATTAAACAGGAGCACGGGAAAAACTCCTTTCCAGCTACTTGTCGGGGTCGAGATGCAAACTAAAGAAGACCCACAGATCCGAAAATTGGTTGAAGAAGAATGGGTGGTGGAATTCGAAGAGCAACGTCGTGAACTGCGTGAGGACGCGAAAAAGAAAATTGCTGCTACTCAAGAGGAAAATCGGAGGCACTACAACAAAAGAAGAAAAGGTGCGAAACAGTACCTAAGTGGAGAGTTGGTGGCCATAAAGAGAATGCAGTTTGGCCCAGGATTAAAACTGGGAGGAAGATTTTTGGGTCCGTACCGGATAGTGCGAGCAATGCGGAATGATCGCTACATTGTGGAGAAGGTAGGAGAGCATGAGGGGCCAAAACAGTCATCAACTACTGCTGATTTTATGAAACCTTGGGTCATAAACGCCGAAAGTGACGCATCTGATGACAGCGAGATAGAAGGCAACATCTGAGGGCAGATGTTATTGCAGGATGGCCGTGTGTAGTATCGTGAGTGAGAGGCCTGGGAGTTGGCGGGTGAACCGCGTGGAATGTCGCGAGAGCCGAGGCGTTTGTTTTCGATCGTGTAGTTTTGGAAAGAGGAGGCCTACGTGATCTTGGCCACGAGCGGTTGCCAAGCGGCGGGAAAAAAGGAATCAACAAACAGAGTTTGCGAGTGGCGTTGCCGGGAGAGTGTTGATTGCATTTTGTGAAAGTCGAGTCGTTATTTAATTATTTAGTTGTACTGTTTTCTGTACGTTTGGTGTGAATAGTTCAGGTTGAACAACAATCGTCTTTTTCTGTCCGATTAACATCTGTATCATCCATTTCTTGTAAATATATTATATCACGATATTACATTATTCTACGCATAGTAAAGAGTTATCCCGTTGACCGTGGATTCGTTTGAACCTAGGAACATTGTTAATAGTGTTAATTAAATTCATTATTCGTAAAACCTATTAATCGTTAATCTCATTTTTTTCGTTAAATTTATTATTCGTAAGACATATTATTCGTTACTCTTATTATTCGTTAAACTTATTATTCTTTAATCTAATTATTAGTTAAACTTATCGTCTGTTAATCTTATCATTCATTAAACTCAATATTTATAATATTTTGTAAAATCTTGTATATTCGCGTAAATATAATCTCTGTCTCGTAAAACGATGGCTAACTCAAACGAAGAATCGTTACGCGCCTTAAATTCTAATGATAACCCGACATATATGTTGCAAAAAGATCATATGCGGAAAATACACAAACAAAATTCAGTATATTTGTAAAAAATGTGCTCAATAAATATGATTACCCTATACCGTTAATATTATTGTTATCATTTCCATGATAATTTTTAAAAAAAGACTGTTGAAAATGACAACGTGAGCTCGTGCTTGCCATCCATATGCAGATGCGTTAGTTATAAGAAATAGTAACTAGAGAATGATCCTTGTTACAATCGATAGATTTAATCGATAGGCTTAAGATGCCTTTTTGTTTTTATCCCTAGTTTTTGTAAGCGCGTGCAATAAAGGTTTTTTTTGGCTCAGAACGGTGTGATAGATTTATCTACTCAATAAAAAAAATAACTATTGTGATCCTACCTCTGAGTATAGAAATAACAACAGGTTATGGGCCCAGGTGCAATAATTAGTTATTATTTTTATTGAAAATATTATTAATAGTAGTAATATTGAGGAGCGCAGAAGATAACCTAAAAACAAAAAAAGGGGGGTGCGTGATCGATGATTCAGTGTTGAATATCATAAGGACGCTTTATCGAGTATACAATAATTGTTTACGTGATAATACAGTTATCAAAAAGGGGTGGGGGGGGGGGGGGGGGAAATGTCGAGCGGGGTGAGTTTGGGTATTGAAAAACTAAACAAAGAAAATTACGACACATGGAAATTGCAAATGGAAGCAATACTCATTAAAGATGACTTGTGGGAATATGCAAATGGTTCAATAATTAAACCTGAAGCAGCAGATGAAACCTCTTTATGGAATAAAAGGGATGGTAAAGCCAGAGCCGATATTATTCTTACCATAAGTTCGAGTGAGCTATGTCATGTGAAGCATTGCAAAACTTCACATAAAGTATGGAATAAATTAACGGAGGTTTACGAATCCAAAGGACCCACAAGAACAGCTACGCTCCTAAAGCAATTATTATTCACGAAAATGTCCAGTAGCGAAAATATGTCCGATCACTTAAATAATTTGTTCAGTCACGTAGATAAAATAAAAGAAATGGATATTCCAATCGCTGCTGATTTTGTGACGGCTCAGTGATACAAAGCGCTACGCCGTAGTAACGTCGCCCGGAAGCCAGGAATCCGCCGACCTCAGGATATGCATATAACACCTGGTCATGCGATAGCGGTGAGAATAGACAGTAGCCGGACTCCCACTCGTGAGATATGTGAGTCATAGTGAGGAGGTAAAGATCCCAGTCCTTTAGTCAGTAAGTCAGTCTGTATTTTGCTATTGAAATGTAACTTTGCCTTGTGAATAAAGTATACGAACGAGCTATTGTTCATTCTCCTTTTTTTAATATTATATATATATTACCTCGTCATTTATTACGTGACATTTTGGCGATCCTGCCAGGATCCATTCGGTTCAGTGTAAAATCAATAAGCTACAATACAGTATAACGAACGAATACTGTGACGAAATTACTAGACGAGCTATGAACGACAGGATTTTAAGAGACTCCGTATCCGATTTTATTCGAGGCCTGAAAACCAAAATAGGACAATTACTACTCGCCAATCCACCATACAATGTCCTCGAAGCCGAAAAAAAAGCCACCGACATCGAGCGATTCTTCAGGGAAGATCGAAATCGACGACCAAAACCAATGGAACTGTGGCGGCACGGGCCACGGAACTTCTCAACGGCTCCGGATGCAAAGCGCGACGCCGCCAAAGCGCAACACCGACGTGCCCAATGTACCATCGATATCTTCACACTCTTTCCGCCGAATTCTCGGAAGAGCATACACGTGCCAGCACTGGCGGCACATCTAATGAATGCACGCTAGTGGGGGATATCGATGGGCTACTGAGGGAAGAATCTGCGCGATTCGAAACAAAAGGGCAGGCAGTCTGTCTTACGCCATTAAATGTGTAACTCCTCGGTACTATTTGCATAGCAACGCGTCGAATGATCTCTCGGTGTCTATCGTTATTTGTTAGTTGCTACCAGTTGTCTGTTAAGTGTAATTGTTAATTGTTAATTGTTAACTCTGATTGTTGATTAGTTCTAAATAAACTATTGTTCGTTAAAAACACCAAGAGTAGTTCCTTACGCACCTATCACCATACCACCTTCAGAACGATTACGACTCCCTGAGCAGCGACGACTAACGACCAATAATCCCCACCCAATCATTAGAAAACCAACTCCAACACCTAATCGAATGCCAAGAAACTTCCGGCAAACTGAACAAATACCACTTGCCCAAAGAACTCAATTAAAATGCTTCAAATGCAGTCAGATCGGACATGTCTCTAGTCAATGCAGAAATTTTCAAACACCCAGCCAATTTCCGAGACCACCAGCAGTCCACAATCTCGAGACACACAAGCAAGAAACAGAGGAACTAATACACCAGACTTACGAATAAACGCCACAAGACTTTCCACAGTACTTTTACGATCCGACGGACGACGACATAAATTCCTCGTTGACAGCGGAGCAGGAATTAACATACTCAAGCGAAGATGCGTATTACGACCAAGAATAACAAAAGAACGAAAATTCTCGATGGGACACTCTAAATTTACAACTAACGAAAAACTATTGGTAAAACTATTTGGCAAAACTCTAGAATTCTTTGTAGTAGAAGACAACTTTCCAATTATAGAAGACGGCATACTCGATTTACCAGCGCTATCTAAATTCAAATTTGAACTATCAAATCAACAATTAAAACTTGACAATAATATTCTTTTATTGCAACAGGAAACGACGTATCTCCAAAACAAGCAGTGTCAAAAACAGTCTACCTGGAAGGAAAACCGACAACGATATGCTTTATCAATGGTGGTGAGTGCCCAGCCGAAATGACCAATTTTATCGAAAATTCAAACACGCACGATCAAGTCTCTACATTTAAAGATTTAGTTAGACTTTCGCATATAGAGAAAACACTCCGTGAACCAATCGAAAAGATACTGCTGTTTTACCTCGACGTATTCAATCTAGAAACCGACTTGTTACCATGCACTAACCTTGCTAAACACATAATAACGTTAAAAGAAAATAAAATCATTAACACAAAATCTTACCGACCACCTGAATGCCACAAAGAAGAAATCAAACGACAAATGGACGAAATGCTACAAAAGAACATCATAGAACCATCTGATTCTCCTTACAATTCACCAGTCTGGGTAGTACCAAACAAGGCAGGCGCCTCAGGGAAACAGAAATGGCGAATTGTAATAGACTTCAGAAAAATAAACGAGCTAACTGACCAAGACGCATATCCATTACCTGACATAGACGACATACTATCCCAACTAGGCAACGCAAAATTCTTCTCAGCCCTCGATTTATCCTCCGGATTCCACCAAATCCCAATGGACACAGATTCTAAGAAATACACAGCATTCTCCACACCACAAGGACACTACCATTACAATAGAATGCCGTTCGGTTTAAAGAATGCACTTGCAACATTTCAACGCATGATGGATACCGCGCTAAGAGGACTCATAAATAAACATTGCTTCGTATATTTAGACGACATTATAATATTCGGACAGTCGATTGAAGAGCACAATAGCAACCTCGCGATATTATTGCAACGCTTACGCGAACTCGGTCTCAAAATACAGCCGGACAAATGTGAATTTCTCAAACCAGAATTAGAATATCTCGGATATATAGTAACCGCCGAAGGTGTAAAGCCAAATCCCAAAAAATTAGAAGCCGTTAGCAGTTTCAAACAGCCACGTAATCCCACAGACATCAAATCTTTCTTAAGACTAGCAGGTTATTACCGCAAGTTCATCAGAAACTTTTCCAAAATCGCGAAACCATTGACGATTTAGTAGGACACCCCGGTATACAAAAGACATACGACCGCATTCGTAAACGGCACAGAGTACCAGATTTGATGAAACGCATACAACAACATATAGAATCATGCGACACCTGCCAAACATCTAAAACTACACGTATCAGACCGCGCGAAGAACCTTGTATCACCGACACACCCCTCGAACCAAACGATAAAATTGCTATGGACTTATTAGGCCCACTGAAAAAGACGAAAAAAGGCAATCAGTACATTCTATCCATACATGACGAATTGACTAAATACTTAATACTCGTACCACTAAAAACTCAACAAACGGAAACAATTTGGAACGCACTCTTGAATCATTACATTTACATCTTTTCCGCTCCAAAAAAGATATTAACTGACCGCGGACAGAATTTTATATCTAGTTTGATGCAACAGTACGAAGAAACGTTCAAAATCAAACATATCAAAACAAAGTAACGGATCTTTAGAACGGACACACGCAGTAGTAACAGACATGATAAAATCGATACAGCGAAATTCGGATGAAGAATGGGACGATCAACTTAATTTTGTATGCCTTGCATATAACACAATGACACACGACTCCACTGGTTACACGCCATTCGAACTCACATTCGGACACCAAGCCTATCTTCCCTCCACAATATCCAAGAATCCCCAACGCACATACGCAAACGAAATCACGTTCCGCAAGAAAGAATGGGACTCTAGACTCCGACACGCTCGCGAAGCATTGATCAAAAGTAAACAGCGAGATCAGCGCGATCAAAGACGTAAGATTATAAAACCTCAATCAGTTTTCAAAGAAGGAGACTCCGTTTTAATACATAACGATCATAAAAGGCATAAACTTTATGTGGAATGGTTAGGATCATACACGATTGATAAAGTATGTACTCCGTACTATCTGATTTAAGACAAAAAGATACACGGTAATCGTTTAAAACCTTACTTTCCAGGTCGACGCTCCTCTTTGCCGGAATGGTATCCGCGCAAATAAATATTACACCATTAGAAGGAAACTCTGTATTCGTAGAAAACATAGGAAAAGGATATTTGTACAGCGATACTGCCAATGTTATAGTAGGATTAGACACTAGCGACATATACGAGCAGATCAGCACAATAGAATCATATAAATTAACAATAGACTCACGTGCAATCAGCAAAGAATACGCTGAAAAGTTAGACGGATTACAAAATCGTATCAATAACCTAAAACAACTCGCAAAACACTTGAAAGCGTTAACACATACCAGAAGTAGACGAGGTTTACTCAACATCATAGGTTCCGTATCGAAAAGTCTGTTCGGAACTCTCGACGATGACGATCTTACGCTCATAAACGAGAATATGAACAAACTATTCGATGACAATAATAAAATCAAGACCATAATAGCTAATCAAACAGCACTTATTAGAAAAATGGTAAACTCAGAAAAGCTAAACCCTTTAGAGAAATCACATAGCGATTATATATCTCAACAACGGCAGGCAAATATCGATAGATTTATGCTTAAGATAATCACGAAACTCGACACTGCGATGCAAACTTTACACTTCCAATTAGATGAAATACTTAACGTCATGATATTAGGCAAACAAGGAACAATTAGTCCACAAATACTAGACCCCGATGAATTTATAGAAAATTACGCCAGGGCAATAGGTAGCCAGATGTACAACACCGCGATTTCTGCCAAAACCGAACATTTTTAATTCATACTCGACATCAGTGATCTTAAAATCTTCACAATAGATGACAAAATATTTTTCAAAATCATAGTACCTTTAGTCTCTAACACAAAATGGAACATATTACAGGTATATCCTATCCCGAGTAAGAGAAATGGAGTATTTTTGGCTCCAGTAGTCGAACATCAGATATATTTAACCTCACGTCTTTCATTTATAAACGCTGATATCGAGTACTTCAACAAACTTTGTAAGAATCGAGCCGGAACCACTATATGCAAACAAACACTACCAATCCATGACAGAAACTCGAGAATCGATTGTCGCAGCGAAATAATAAACTTCAAACCTCACATTGAACATTGCCAAATAACTGTACTTAAGATTGAAGACATTAGCTTTATACCGCTCAAAACTAGCAACTGCTACATTGCGATACCAGCAAATCCGATAGAAATAGACACAATTTGCCAAACGAAACATACCTTACAAAAACTTGACAAGCCTTCCATCATAAGAGCTAACACTTCTTGCGATATATTGTACAAAGACGAACACATGCGTATAGGCGAAACAAAAAACGAAGTCGAATACGAAATCAAAACAAAAGCCCTAGCGCTCAAAACAAACGATAGTTTCACTCATCTGTTAGATAAACTCGAGCGAGCACCAAAGATAATAGATAATTTACAAGGCTATAAAACCACGATCGATAAAATAGGCGACGAGGTAGAAACTCTTAATTTCGAGCATAGAATCAAAAATATACAGTATTGGGGACTAACCACGCTCCAGATATTAGGGTACATAGCATTAGGCATACTAGGTATATATGGATTAAACAAAATAGGGGTATTCAAATGCATCAAGAAATGTATACCGAACAAATTATGTATCAATCTATTTTGCTGCCGAAATGAAACCGTAATTAACAGCCACAATGCGACAGCTCCACCAGTACCACGCACCCTGGCCTCGACACCCAACATCTATATTCCAACCAACACATACCACCTAGATGAAGAGGAGGAATCAGCTGTAATTTTCAAGCCACGTCAAGTCCGATTCCACAAAAGTTTTCTGAAGAAAACTTGAGGGACCAAGTTCAATCTAAGAAGAGGGAAATGTCACAGGTGTAATTCGAGCAGCCATATGATAAACCAAAATTCCGAGCGCCTTATCACGTGTGACCGTCCGGTCAGCATCCGTTCTCAGCCGCCTGGGTGGCATTCGGTCACTCTAGCCGTTCTCCGAAATATATGATAAGTACGAGCAAAGCCTTCTCCCACTCCAACGAATAAAAGAATATAAATGCTCCCTTCAAAATCATCCAGTCAGTCTGAAAAATTCTCAACTAGCCCAAGTATCAAAAGTGTATCATCGCGAACCGAAAATAATACTGTACAAATTGAGTAAAAATAAAAGAACTCGATCTCCTGTTCGGAAATTGACAAGTTTCTCGTTTTTATCTTAATTTTACGCTACAGTGCCATCGATATCTTCACGCTCCTTCCGCCGAATTCTCGGAAGAGCATACACGTGCCAGCCGCGGCGGCACATCTAATGAACGCACGTTAGTGGGGATAACGATGGGCAACAAAGGGAAGAATCAGTTCGATCTGGAAGAGGACATTCTACCCCGAGCCGCGAATGGTGAAGAGAAGCGAGACAGCTATTCTTCGAAAGATCGGTCAATCGCCACTATTGTTAATCGTTATTCAACTGCTGTTAATCGTTACTATCGTTAATTGTTATTCTTTGTTATCAAGTGATAGAGTTTAATAAACGCTATTGTTGAATACATCTGAGTATTCCTTCCGCATCTATCACGACATTCCACTTCAAATTGGTGACGACCGACGTGATTTTCAGTGAAAGAGGTGACCGTGATAGTGCTCGTGAGACGTTAAACACCGCGAATTTAAGACAGTTCGAAATGACTAACACCAACTAACGAAAATTCCGAACGTACGACGATCGGCGGGGTCAACGTAGACTCAATAAATGCACTCCTTCGCGTGCCACCGTTCTGGTCTGACGATGTTGACTTGTGGTTCACGATGCTGGAAGTGCAGTTCGAAGCTGCCCGGATCACGGGCGATCAGTAAAAATATCAGGCCGCTGTTGCACATCTCGACTAGTCGCACGTGAGATTAATCCGAGACGTATTGATCGCCCCACCAGCGACCGGGCGTTACGAGTTCGTCAAAAAGGAGCTCATCAAGAGATTGAAAGAGTCGGACGCTAAGAGACTCCGACAAGTAATCGAGAAGGAATAAATGGGTGATAGGAAGCCATCCCAATTCTACCAAGACCTAAGAAACCTATCCACCAACTCGTTAGCAGACGATGTCATCCTCACCGTCTGGGAAGGTCAACTTCCGTCGCGCGTGCAGAGTATCCTAGCCTCCGTACAGAGCAAAGACCCGGAAACCCGCATTTAAATCGCCGATAGCATCTTCGAAGCCTCCCCGGAACCAGGGCAGATCGTCGCGGTCAGCGCAATCCGACTACCTGCAGTAACCCACCCACCTGGCCAGAACAGCGGAATAGGCGACTCTGTGGCAGCCGCCCTCAACGCGTTGGACGAGCAGTTAGCGTGAATAGATGCCCGAGTAAACCAGATTCAAGCGCAAGTAGCCGAGCTAAGAATCGATGAACATCGTCGAACACGATCACAATCGCGCTCGTGCACACAATTCCGCCCCCTTTCGCGCCCCCGCGATCCGCCGCGGCAAGACGGACTATGTTACTACCACGCACAGTACCGAGAACGCGCTAGAAAGTGCACATTCCCTTGCTCTTGGAATTCGGGAAACGGGACCAGCCGTCCGTAAAAGTGGAAAAAGACGACGGTTCGGCATCCCGTCGCATATTCGTAACGAATAAGAACTCGCGGATCTCCTATCTTATCGACACCGGCGCCGATATTTGTGTATACCCGCGCAACAAGTTACACGGACCCGTGAACAGAAGCGAGTACGAGCTGTTCGCGGCCAACGGAACACGAATCACAACATACGGCACCGTCACGATCAATCTAAACCTGTCCCTACGCAGAGCATTCAAATGGGACTTTACAGTAGCTGACGTCAAAACGTCCATCATCGGCATGGATTTTTTAAGTCACTACGGGTTGCTCGTGGACCCGCGAAATAAAAGACTCATTGACACGACAACCTAAATGTCATCAAGGAGATACACCGCCACGACAGACGAAGTGTCCGTTAAGACCGTCATCGGCGAATCACCATAGCACCAACTCTTGGCAGAATTTCCAGACTTCACCCGCCTACCGATATTCGGAAGAGAGAGAATTCGACACGGTGTGGTACACCACATTGAAACCACACGCGGCCCACCAGTCTACAACAAACCACGCCGTCTCGCACCGGATCGTCTCAAGCAAGTCAAGGCGGATTTTGCAGCAATGATCGAGCAAGGAGTGATGCGGCCATCGAAGAGTCCATGGGCATCACCCCTGCATGTCGCCCCAAAGAAGGACGGAAGTCTACGACCATGCGGCGACTATCGTGCGTTGAACGCTCGCACCATACCCGACAGGTACTCCCCACCACACATCGAAGATTTCGCGCAACATCTGTACGGTAAGCGTGTCTACTCAAAAATCGACCTTGTCCGCGCTTACCACCAAATTCCGATTGCGTCCGAGGATATCGAAAAACCCGTGAGAACAACGCCTTTCGGACTTTTCGAAGCAACAAACATGATGTTTGGACTTCGGAACGCCGCGCAAACATGTCAGCGGTTCGTCGACGAAATCACACGTGGGCTCGATTTCGTCTACGAAATCGATGATTTTCTCATAGCCTCGGACGACGAAAACCAACATCGCGAACATCCGGAGATCTTGTTCAACTGTCTCAATAATTACGGCGTTGTGATAAACCCCATGAAATGCGAATTCGGCGTGCACGAAATCACATTCCTCGGATACTCGGTAAACCCCGACGGAATTAAGCCGCCGCCCGAACGTGTCGAAGCGATTGTAAAATTGTCGAAGCCCGCGAACGCCAAGCAACTACGTAGGTACCTCGGTATGATAAACTTCTACCGACGTTTCATACCGGGGGCCGCAAAAACACTTAAGCCACCCAACGACCTGTTAAAAAGCACGAAAAAGGGCAACGCGCCCATCGAGTGGTCGGAAAACAGCTTTCGCGAATCGCAACGTGCTCTTGTAACGACCACCCAGAAAACAGGTGTAATGACCACTCAAGACGCAGGCATTCCGCTGACATCGGATATATCGATAACACCTAGCATTGTGATAACTAAGAGAAAAGACAATAGCCAGACCCCTACCCATAAGACATGAGTCATAATAAGGAAATAAAAACCCCGGTCCTTTAGACAGTAAGCTCAGTTTGTAACCTGCAGTTAATAAAGCATACGAATGAGTTTTTGCTCATTCTCCTACTTATAAAACTTCGTTCTTTTATTACGTTTGGCGATCCTGCCAGGATCCATTCGGTTCAGTGAAAACGAAATTACGATTTCGGCGTACGCGCATCACTGAAGATTGAAGGATCAAGCGGACCTCTGCATAGATCTGCTCACTTTGCTTGAAAACGACTTCCACGGAAGGCGGACTACGGTCATCACCAAAACTGAAACTGGTCAGGGCAACATTCACGAAAAGAAGAATACCCAGGTAAAAAGAAAAACTGGATTCTTTTAAACACTATCGTACTCGTCGCGACAGTTTCAATAGTACAGACTCCGACGACAGTATAAAAACCACTATGAGCAAGAAATCGGAAGACACATCTGTTGTTAGCTCTATGGCTACAGGTGTGGATTTTCGGACCATACTAGACGCTATACATGACCTGCATAGACAACTACACAATGAAAGTCAACAACGCGTTAAAGAAGTCGAACTCTTAGGTAAGAATATCGCTGAACTACAATTAAGAGTTCAGTCAGTTACCGCGTCTGAGTTCAATTCCATTTTTATCGAAGACGCTAGTACCAGCACCGTTCAGAAAAAGCGGCCACCCGTTCAAAAAAAGACCGAAGTAAAACCCAATGAAGCAGACAATGTAGACAGTGAAGAAGACGCGGTAAGTTATGACAATTCCGTGTACAATGCAAAAACCTGTCTAGACTTCATTCCTACACTCAACGGACAAGATGATATTGGAGTAGAAGGGTTTATTAAACGGGTAACAGAAGCTCCAGCCGAGTGTCGTGAAAAACACGCATTATTACGCTTAATTTTGACACAAAGAATTATCGGAGAAGCGGAACGCAGTATTCGCCATATGGAAATCGAGAGTTATGAAGATCTGTTCGAAAGCCTCAGAAAATTTGTGTCCGTAAGCATTACATCTAATGGAGCCCGCGATAAATTGCAACGTACACGACAGAACTTTAACGAATCAGTACACAGTTATGTGAAGAGGTTTCGACACAATCTCAATGAACCAATATACGCATTGCAACATGAAATTCGTGATCCAATACGACGAGCAGTTGCCATAGATCTTGAAACCGAACGAGCCACCAAAATCTTTGTCCTAAACCTGAAACCCGAAATAGAAATACGCACATCGGCTACAAGACCAAAGAATCTCCAGGAAGCACAAGACACAGCTTTCGAGGCGGAGTTACTTATAGGAGAAATTGAACGTAACAAAAATATAGTAAGAGGAAGAGCAACGAATCAACCGATTGCGAGATCCAATCCCCAATTTCAAGAAACACCCAACGCAAGAAGAAACATCACACTCGGCACCGTAGTACTATCAAAGCCAATAAATCTACCTACGGAAAGAAAAATGATAATGGAACAACCACCGCCCAAATGTTTCAAATGTAATCAAACGGGACATTTATCCAACAGTTGTACGCAACAGCGAAATTTTCCGCCAACCAGCCAGAGAAATTTACCACCACCAAGAAATTACCATATAATGACAGACGAAAAGGAAATGAATCTCGAGGAAGAAGTGGAAGAGGACCAACGATACGAATTAACGCCATCACTGGAAGACTCCTCACAATAACCATCGGATCAAAACTTGGACTAAAGCGATATTTAATAGATACTGGTGCCGAAATAAACATAGTCAAACGTTCAAGAATCATTTCTGCCCCATTAAAAGACGACAAGAAAACATTTTTTATGGGCAATGACAAATACGAGACAGACGAATACGTTCATCTTAGAATCTGTCAAAAAAAAAACAAATTCTACATAGTACCTGACGACTTCCCACTAATCGAAGACGGAATCATAGGGTTGCCAATGCTAGAAAACTATCAATATAAAATTACAAATGACCAAATTCAACTCAACGATCATGTATTCTCATTTCAGCCACCACAGGTGATTTCTCCAGGACAAACCAAAATCGAAACAATTTATCTGGACAAGAAACCGACGCAAGTATGCTTCTGCAATACTGGTGAGCAACCAATATCAATTTCTAACGACCTCTCCAATGAAGTTGATCTCGAACAAATTCAAAAATTCAGAAATATAATTAGAACAGGCCATATTGAAAACAATTTCCGCACTCCTATCGGAAAAATCCTCTTACACTATATTGACGTATTCAATCTGGACACAGACACTTTACCATGCATCAATTTAGCAAAGCACATCATCACGTTGAAAGAAAACAAAATCATAAATACAAAATCTTACAGACCACCCGAGGTACACAGAACCACAGGTAGAAATTGAAAAACAAATCAAAGAAATGTTAAACAAAGACATAATCGAAGAATCAGACTCACCGTACAATAGTCCAGTATAGGTAGTCCCTAAGAAATTGGACGCCTCCGGAAAACAAAAATGGCGCATAGTGATAGATTTCCGTAAATTAAATGAATTAACTGACCAAGACGCGTACCCTTTGCCAAATATTGATGATATACTCTCGCAGTTAGGAAACGCAAAATTCTTCTCCGCACTAGACCTCTCCTCCGGGTTTCATCAGATACCAATGGACGTAGCATCAAAAAAATATACAGCTTTTAGTACTCCTCAGGGACACTTTCAATATAATCGAATGCCGTTCGGATTAAAAAACGCCCCAGCTACATTCCAACGCATGATGGACACAGCACTTCGCGGTTTATTAAACAAATATTGCTTCGTTTATTTAGATGACATCATAATATTCGGAAATACGATTCAACAACATAACGACAACCTTGAAATTGTATTATAAAGATTAAGAGAATTAGGACTAAAGATTCAACCAGACAAATGTGAATTCTTAAAACCAGAATTAGAATACCTCGGACACATTATCACACACGAAGGAATAAAACCAAACCCAAAGAAAATAGCCAAAGAATACCCAAAGAAAATTCCCAAAAACTCAACCGGCGTAAAATCATTCTTAGGATTAGCAGGATATTATAGAAAATTCATACGTAACTTTTCAAAGATAGCCAAACCTTTAACCGACCTGACAAAGGAATACACACCCTTTCATTGGACAGACAAACAACAAAATAGCTTTCAAACTCTCAAAGACGCATTATGCAAAGCCCCGGTATTGACATATCCCAACTTTAATGAAACATTTACATTAACAACCGACGCCTCTAACGAAGGAATAGGCGCTGTTCTTTCGCAAAATGACCATCCTTGTTGCTACATCTCGAGAACACTAAGTCCTCCGGAAAGAAATTATTCAACCACTGAAAAAGAACTCCTTGCAATCGTATGGGCAGTAAAACGTTTGAGACAATATTTGTTAGGAAGACATTTTCTCATAAGAACCGACCATCAAGCTTTAACTTGGCTTAAAAACTGCAAAACCCCTCATCACGACTAATCAGATGGAGATTAAAGTTAAAAGAATACGATTATGAAATACAATACCATAAAGGAAAAGACAATACGGCCGCTGACGCACTTTCCAGACAAACTATTAACAATCTAACGACTGAAGACCATCTCCTTGACGAATATGATAAATGGGAACAAGACACTGACACGCTTCCTAAACTATTAAAAATAGTCCCCAACGAAAAATCCTTCTTCCAAATAACAAAAGAAACTCTAGGGCCCTACGACAAAAAGAAATGGTTAAAGAAAATCATAAAAACAGCTACCACATATAAAAAGTTAGGTATAGGAGACAACAGCTTCGATGAAATCGAAAAGGCGCGAATAAAAGCATTTTTGATGTATGTTAACGACAAGATAGAAGAAATAATTTTTGCATACGACCCTATTCAAATTCTAACAGACGAACGAGTTGACGCGATTATAAAAGAAAACCATAACGACGTTTCAGGACACTTAGGTATACAGAAAACCTACGCAAAAATCAAAGAATGATTTAAAATCCCACATTTGTTCTCAAAAGTAGAGGAATTTATAAAAAATTGTGTAGCATGCCAAAAACAGAAACTTGTCAGAATCCGCGCTAAAGAAATTCCCGTAATACCCCAAACCCCCACTGAACCAAACGAAAAGATAGCAATGGACATAATTGGTCCCATGCCAAAAACTAAACGAGGAAATCAATATATACTCTCCATTCATGACGATTTGACCAAATACCTGATATTAACACCCCTCAAGACACAAAGAACCGAATCCATGATAGATGCTCTATTGAATCATTATATCTACATTTTCTCAGCACCAAAAACTATAGGAATAGATGTAAACGACATATTTGACCACATCGATACATTAGGAGAACATATAACAGAGACCCAAAAACATTGTACCCCCTCATGTCAAATAGAACCAGAGATACTTTCCTTAACTAACAAATTTAATAATGTCAAAACACTAGGAACACATTTGAAATTATTAACTCGTTCTAGAGTTAAGAGAGGATTAATAAACGCTATAGGCTCAATTAGCAAAACACTTTTCGGAACTTTAGATTCTGACGATTTACAATTAATAAACCAGAATATTGACAAACTATTTAGTGAAGGAAATGAATTAAAAACCATTGTATCTAACCAAACTGCTCTAATTAGGAAAATCTTAAACATTGACAGTCTAAAACAATTTGAAAAAGTAAACGCAGTAAAGAAGCAGGAACTTCTAGTAATTAAGATTATTTCTATGGAAAGTGCTTTGTCGAATCTACATTTTCAACTCGATGAAATACTCAATTTGGTTTTACTAGGAAAACAAGGAATTGTTAGCCCCCAGATCATGGATCATCACACTTTCTTAGAACAATACGCTAAAGCTTTAGGAAAGCACATTATGAATAAAGAATTTTTACCAGAAGAAAATAATTTCCAAAACATTTTAGACGTCTCTACACTCACACTGTTTGTCCAAAATGAAAAGATCTTCTTTAAAATTTCAATTCCAATGATAATTGACTCAGAATGGGAAATAGAACAGGTATACCCCATACCGACTCAAAAGAACGGAGCATTTCTCGCCCCATTAGTCGAACATCCAATATTTTTCACTTCAGGATTAACTTATATGAATGTAGATCAGATGTATTTGGACAAGCAATGTCGAATCAAACACGAATTTTATATTTGTAAACAAACTCAACCTATAAATGATAGACGTTCAAAACACGGTTGCGCATCTGAAATAATTAGTCTAGACAATACCATGAGATTCTGTAAATTCACGGTCTATAAGATCGTAGAAATAACTTTTATACCACTCAAGAGCGAAAATCACTACATAGCTATACCAGAAAAACCAATAGAACTCAATATATTCTCTAAAGAAGGACATCAAATTGTTAAACTGAAGCAACCCGCTCTGTTAAAAACTAAAGTAACTGTAGACATATTGTATGGAGACGACCATATGAGAATCAGTGGTAACCCCAAGAGCGTTTTTTATAATATTAAGACCAAAATTATAAATATAACTAGTAATGTACACTTATCCTTAATGCTTGACACTTTAGAAAAAACTCCTAAAGTAATGAGCAATCTAAACGATTATACTGATACCCTGAATCAAATAGAAAATAAAGCCAATCAATTAACTTTTTCGCACAGAATGACACGAATTAAAACTTGGTGCCTCACTACGTTGCAGATAATAGGATATATATCCATTGGACTCATATGCTTGTATCTGCTCAATAAGATAGGGCTGTCAAAATTATGTATTCACATGTTTTGTTGTAAAATTAAGAAAAACATCGTTAATAATACACCTAATATTAATACTGCAACAGCCGCCGTCCCTATAAACATTTACGCACCGATATCACCTATGCAACCTGGAACAGAAAAGAAATCGCGAGTAAGTTTTGAGCTATCAACACCACCCAAGGCCAAATTCCATCCATCGATTCTAAAGAAACGCAAGAACTTAGAGGACTAAGTTCACTCTACGAAGGGGGGAGTGTAACGACCACCCAGAAAACAGGTGTAATGACCACCCAAGACGCAGACACTCCGCTGACATCGGATATATCGATAACACCTAGCATTGTGATAACTAAGAGAAAAGACAATAGCCAGACCCCTACCCATAAGATATGAGTCATAATAAGGAAATAAAAAACCCGGTGGTCCTTTAGACAGTAAGCTCAGTTTGTAACCTGCAGTTAATAAAGCATACGAATGAGTTTTTGCTCATTCTCCTACTTATAAAACTTTGTTCTTTTATTACGTGACACTCTCGCGGACGCCACGATGCCGGCGCATCCGATACCAGGTGCGTCTATCAGCCTCACGGTAGATGCGTCCGACTACCCAATGGGGGCAGTATTACAACAACGCGCGAATAACGAATTGCAACCGCTAGGATTCGCAACGAAATCTTTGGCCCCCGCTCAGTAAAAATATAGCGCGTACGATCGCGAACTACTCGCAATATACACCGCAGTCAAATATTTCCGACACGCCTTAGAAGGCAGAAATTTCACAATATATACCGACCACAAACCTCTTACCTGCGCGTTCAAACAAAAACTAGAGAAATGTTGGCCGCGACAATTCCGATATCTGGACTACACTGGACAATTCACCACCGACATACGATACATAAAGGGGCTAGATAACAACGTAGCCGACGCTCTGTCACGCGTTGATGCGATAGGGAAGTCTGTGGATCGTCAAACTCTCGCCGTCACGCAAGAAAACGCGAGTTCGCTGTGGAGTGCCGAAGCGTGCAGACGTGTCTCTAGTGCCCAGCGTAGTCCGAAAACAACACGTGTCGCCCAACCGTCGAAAGTGAACACAGCCAAGTGTCCCCTACCCTTTAGGGAGAAGAAAATCCTACGCACCTAACCCCAACCCGAATACTAGCCTCATAGCCTCACGACTCATTCCGAATTAACTCGCTCGATGATGGCCCAACAATCGCGACCAGGCTCTCCGGAGCAGACTCGCAGCTACCCCGCGCTACCTCCTCCGTGGCAGAAGTGTAGCAGAACTCTCCGCACCAACGACGCTAATACTACCAAGAAACGGAAAATAGAAACAACAATACAAATAAACACTCCTAAAGTAATGAGCAATCTAAACGATTATACTGATACCCTGAATCAAATAGAAAATAAAGCCAATCATTTGATGACTTCGTGGCCCAGTTTTGAGAGTTCGTATTTGAGTTCATCTATGTCTGCTGAGTGGTGGATGTTTCGTAGGACCACCCAGAAAGGCCTTTCCTGTTTGAGTTGGTAGGTGTGGAAGTTGGCGTTCAGGGTCCTAAGTATCTTGGTGAGTTTTCTGTAAGCTTCTGGGTTCGTCGGCAGTATTTTTACTTTATTGTTATTTATCTTTAGGTTATACTCCTCCTTGGAGATATCTCTCTCTAGGGACTTGATCATTGTCTGTATGTCGATGACGTCGTCCACAAATATTGGTGGGGGAGGGGGGATTCTCTGTGAGTGTTGGTTTGGTGGCGGTTCTACGATTTCCATGGCGTCGTTAGTGGATTGCAATACGGCGAACCTGTTGTGGGTGTTTATTTGTATTGTTGTTTCTATTTTCCGTTTCTTGGTAGTATTAGCGTTGTTGGTGCGGAGAGTTCTGCTACACTTCTGCCACGGGGGAGGTAGCGCGGGGTAGCTGCGAGTCTGCTCCGGAGAGCCTGGTCGCGATTATTGGGCCATCATCGAGCTAGTTAATTCGGAATGAGTCGTGAGGCTATGAGGCTAGTATTCGGGTTGGGGTTAGGTGCGTGGGATTTTCTTCTCCCTAAAGGGTAGGGGACACTTGGCTGTGTTCACTTTCGACGGTTGGGCGACACGTGTTGTTTTCGGACTACGCTGGGCACTAGAGACACGTCTGCACGCTTCGGCACTCCACAGCGAACTGGACAGATACACTATTGAAACTGGTTTCTTCTTGTACGGTAAATTGATTGCCGGAAAATCTTCTGTTCTTCGGTCTGCATGCCCGTTTAGAGCTGAATTTTGAATGTTTTTTATCCATTTTACTTTAAAATCTCAATATATAAAACAATTTTTACTTTAAATATTTATAAAACGTTATCAGAGTTAGCACGTACACATTGCTTGAAGGCTGGCTCAAAACTAACTTGAAATAAATACTAAGACGAAAAGATTTCGATAAAATACGTTAAAAGAAAAATAAAAATACCTTAAAAAAGGGATAAACTACAGTAAAGATTTTATGAGGATTTTCATACGTAGGTACTCAGGCAGCGTCTACCGTCTATTGCTCATTTGTCCCGGTCGGACCGGAGCAGATACTACGTCACAAAAATGGCTGTAACTCATAGAATAATTGAAATTTTGAAAAATCCTTTGAAGAACATATTCTTGAATGTCTAAACTTTGGAAATATGAAAAAAATGTTCGATTTTTTCAAATTTCTAGACTAGAATACCCCCTTAAGCATTAATATTAGGTCTCAGATTTAAACCTTTTCAATCGTAGTTTTAAGTTACGTCATTAATTTTAAGCATTATTATCGTACATATTAAGATTTTTTCGGAGTTTTTTGTTTCGGGTGGGTAAAATAACGTGAATCATAGAAGTTGTCCAAAATAAGCATTAAAGCGTATAAAAACAAAAAAATAATTACATAATAATTACGAGATGTCTCCTTGAAACATACCCAAAAGCCGTATCTGAAAAGGATCCCTTCAGAAGAGGATACGTTCATCCATAGCAGAATTAATTGAAATATGATGTAATAGACGCAATACATGTTGTCCAACATGAAACCATATTATTCTTTGCAAAATATCGGTCATTTCATGCACAATAACTTAATAGCTTACTTAATTTGTCTGTTCTAGTAGTCCAATTGTTCTCTTCCAGGGGTCCATTTTTCCAAAAAATTATCAATTATACATGTGTTAATACAGTGTGTAAGACTTTCACGAGCCATTCTGTAAATATATAATTATGTATTTTTAACATTGTATTATGGTTTATTGATATGTAATTCAAAATTATATAAATAACAATAATAATTTGTATGATAACTTAAACAGGAATTCGAAAATATATTTTTCAGTTAATAAAGAAATCAGTGTAGTAAATTTCCTTTATATTGTACCTTGTAATGATCGAGTCTATTTCGTTGATCGATTACTCATCGGCTTATTCTGTTTTTGCCGAGCACACGCATTTTTGTTGCTTGGCGGTGAACTCGAACCTAGCCAGTTTTTGCATTACCTTGGTCTAGGCTTTAGAACACAGACTTAATCATACTGGAGCCCATCTGTTTTTGCCCATCGACTACAAATCTTCAACTGTGTGTGAATACGGTAAATGCCTCTGAATCATTTTATCCTTCTCGCACCTACGATTAGCTGCAAGTACGGCTACTTTTACCTGGCTAACGCGTATGTAATGTAACGCGAAGTACACGTACCTTACGATGTCCCTGCGAAAACAATGTAAAGATTTATTTTAGAAAAATTATGCCAATTACCATGTATCAAAATGACGAGGTGACTACGAACAAGACCCGCTCATATGTCACTTAACATTACACATAAATCTCGGCATTCAAGCTGAGTTCTAACTTCAATCATCCATGGGCCTGCATTATTATATTACATTATTATATTAAATTATTATATTAAATTAATTATATTATTATATTATTATATTATATTAAATTAATAACTAAATTATTAATAACTAAGTGAAAGTTCTTTTCTGATTATCATGGTGCGGTGATTCAAGAAAAAATGAGTTTACGCGCGAGTAGGATGTTCCTTGTGTACAAGTACAATACAAAATACAACAAAATTTAATAATTTCTTAATTGTTGTTGTAAACTGATGCCTCCAATTCATTACAATAATTCCGTAATGACACATGAGTCAATGGAAGATTTGAATCGGTAGAGACTCGTATTATTGTGCTTTGTAATACCAACTTTGTTTTGGTTTGCTAGGTGTAAAGGTAAACGAACTCCGGACAAAATATTATTGCCGTTATTTATAATCTCCAACCGGAGTTACATTTGAACTTTTTATAATAACATCTGTCGATACAAATAGACGAACGTGCTCTCTAGGAGAGTCATATAGTCGAATAGTTGAATATGAGGTGAATTGGTGTAGGATGTGTAGGGTGCTAAAGAAACGACTCTTTACATACAACTCTCGATTCCAACTAATGACTCTCACTTCTCGATTACAACTCCGCTGTTTTCTTGATCCGACTCGTTTCTTTTTGTCGCCCCTCAATATCCCCACTACGCATGCGTTCGTTAGGCGTTCGCGACCGTTTGGCACGTACGCCTTCTTCCAAACATTCGGCAGAAGAACCGTAGGGATATTGATGGCTCATTAGGCCTGTCGGCATTTACGCTTCGATGATATACTTGTATCGACGAAACCGTTAGAAAGATTTGTTGTCGAGTGCTGCTAAAAACAGTTAGAGAGTTGAATAGTAGCATTGAGCGAGCGACGATTACGACCGGCATACGCTATCTCTGTACTTGTACTTACAGTGATATTAATATAATTAACTATTACGATTTTATCACTCGTCTCTTTATTAAACATGCCAACACGTTTAATATCCATCTCAATTCATTACAATAATCGTTTCTATAATTTCGATATTTTTTACGAAATAAATTTAAATTTACTTCTGTAGTACTAGTTTTTTTACTTAAAACTGTGCTAATATATATTAAATGTCGGTTTATGACAAAAACAGTTGTATTATTATAGTCAAACGTGAAATTGACCAGTGGTCAAGAATGAGCACCCATTCCAAAGAGAAAAGAATTTATATAATGTTTCAATCTATTATAATTCCAGATATCCCGGAAATCTTTTTGCTAGATTTGTGATTTTTACGATCATAATATTCTAGAGCGAGTTAGAAATTTTCTTAGCTTCATGCTAAGCATATACCGTTGTTTAACAATTATAAATCTAATATGTTTACACACACACAACTCTATATTATTTGTAATATAAGATTACATTAAAATATTAATTAACAAGATCTTGTTAAAATCGTACTTGCACATCTATTTAATTAATCTTAAAGTACAAATATTATACGTTTATATTTTTATATATTCGCGGAAGGATGTGCGCAGGTACCATGTTGTACTGCTGAATTGTAGCCAATCAAGAAGCAGTGCTGTAAGCAATTCGAAATAATAACGGTTAACCGACACGAGGCACCGCACAGTCGTTCTGTGAATTCGCACGTGGTCAGATGTGCATCGTATTGAAGGATGCCTACAATGTGGATATATATCAGTTAGTAATGAATGCTAAACAAAAAGTTACAAAGTTAATCTGTTAAATTTTGATAGAAGAAAATGTATAAATACAAAAGATGTAACACGTGATCGATCATTGATTTATTTAAGGTAAATATTTTAATGTGCTTATACAATTAAAGATTTTGCTTAAGTTATTCTAATATGAAACGGATATGTTTTATATAATTTAACCTAATTATTGCTGTATATCAAATATATCAAACCATATGTATCAAAGATAAATGGAACGTATAAGACAAATAAACGTGTAGTATGTATTATAAAATACGGAATTTATGTTCTTAATTCAATCATATTTTTATTAACTGTGTAGATAGGTTCGTACCTTTCTATCTAATATTAATACACGACTACCTAGGAATATGTACAGAACCGAAGAAAATTAAGGAATAAAATACCTATTTGTGATTATTGGTATGGGCCTACATGACGATCGATAACGATTAATTTTCCAATTTTCATAGTTGAGTTGCGATGCGATATACGAAATTTTTTTAATTTCTATCCTTATTGATGCAAGATAATGGGTTTCAAAGGTTCATTTTTAAATGTAAAACATTTTCTTTCTCCTCCTTTTTTAATTAAAAGTTACAAATTTGCCATATTATCGTACTACCTTTTTACCACGTTTCATCGTATTGTATAACAACAATAAAATTTCTTATCTATAAAAAAATGATAGGGCATCCCGATGTAAATATTATATTAGCATGAAATATGTTCAAACAATGCTGAAAACCATAAAGCGGTATGGACTAGATTTCAGGAGTATATGAAAATTGTATATATTTGCAAATATGTATATATATGTTTATATGATCTTCTTATATCATGGTCTTGTAAAGTTTTGCAATAAAATTACAATATCAATTTGTTTATGTTGCAGAATAAATAATGGGTGGCACCCATGTATAGATGTATTTACAGATTCTTATGGAATCAGAAGATCGAACTGCCATGATTGTTTCAAATGTATTCCAACAAGAGTTAATTATATCCATATTGCTCATATGTCACTGTTACATTTCATAAATTAAATTGTGAGTATAGATATAAAACTGTATTAGATATGAAGTAACAGGCAGAAAATCACTAATATTGATACATAGATTTTATAGTACATAGTTATATATACAAACGATAGTTTTTCAATGCGTTAATATATGTTAAAACTCATCTTTATTCGTAATTAACATTAATATATGATAAGCAAGTATTGAAGTATTGAACCTTTGCTTGCTCTTCTACTTTTTGTCATAACTTATATGTATACTTATTGTTATTATTAAATGTACAATAATGTACATTTTCATTAATTTTAAGAACTTTTGACCCGCCAAGAGTTGTATCAAGTGAAATTATATTTTAATAATCCAAAATATGCGAAGCGCTGATGGTTTATTTTGTTTAAACATGTCAACGTTTCTTTCATAAATGTAAAAGTATTACAACATTGCAATGTTAAACTTGAGAATGTTCTTTTTTTATATAGATCAGATCGCTTTAAAATTATTTTTTTCTATATATTGTGAGACATTGATTATGGAATTCGTTAAGATTTTAAGAACAGGACCAATTTGATTGATCAATGATTAACAGAAGAGTGTGCTTTAATCATGTATGTTGGATAACAATCCATTAAAAAGTTTTAGGAAGTGAAAGAAGATATATCCTGAGAATATTTTGCGAAATTCTGAATATTATAGCTATAAATTCATTTATAACCTATCAATAAATTACGCTATAAAGATAATGCAATGTTTTATTTTAACGCTGTAAGTTACTTGTTTTTATCAAAATTTTCTTATTTAAAAGCATTTGATGAAATTTAAACAAATAATGACAAAATATTGTAACATCTTAACTTAGTTGTATGCATTAAATATATAATTCAATACGATACTCTTAGAACATAATCATGTTTCAATTTTAATTTTTCCATTTATCTAACTTGCTTTAATTTCTTAGGGTGCTCAAAATCTTTGGATCTCCAGAACCTTATGCATGGATTTTGTGTTATTCAACTAAACCTATTCTCTTGTAAGGTAAGTCATTATAAATCTTCTCTTACATTGGTATGGTGAGTCTTTTTTTATTATCTTTGTTATGAAATGTATGTAATCATGCGCCCTCCTTTTTATTATGACGGATTTAAATGATGTATCGCATGTCTTTACCAATGAATGCTGCTCGATACGATAAGCGCTGTATTAAAAATATAATTAAAAACATCGGACTAGCGGAGTGAGATCTCTATTTATTACGCGCTGCCTGCGTATAGAAAAGAGTAAAAATCACCGTGGTCTTGTCGCGGCTGGCGGTCAAACTTCTATTTGAAATTGTTTGTGTCGTGCATCCCAACTGTTAACGCCAATCGTCGCAATCTTGGATTCGCAGGTTGATCGCGCCATTTCGTTTAGCGAATGTTTTCCTTTTTTTCTTCGGGTAACTAATTAGTTACCCGATTTTATTTATTTCTTTTTTGGAATTCTTTGGTATATAGTTTACATAAACATAACGTATTCCTAAAAAATGTTCTCTTTGTCCAACGAACTGTCGATTTCTATACAACCTCCCCTGGTTATGTGGCGCACGCGTAACATTCACGTATCGCGTTACGTGCACACTATTCGTATCCTTTTTTTTATACCATTACTTGAATATAGAATTATAGAAAACGTTTAAAAGTACAAAATACAGAAATATAAAAATTATAAAAATATGAGAATAAAAAGATACAAAACTATAAAAATTACAGAAACTCTGATTAAATATTAGTACGTATATTCTACACTCGTTTTGTATTACATATACACTTTTTATATTATATACATGAACCAAAATAGAATGTATAAAGTATATTTTATATAACATACTTCATATCTCACTCTTTTCTTAATCATCACATTTGATCACAGACATTTTCCTTTCACAATTTCCGTAGGCTTTTCTTCTGAACCTTTACTCAGCTGCATATCATTTTTTACTTCCCTCTTTTTCTTTTCTCTCCCTCATACGAGTCGTGATCAAAAAGATCGTTGAATCTTTCTCTTATTTGAGAAAATATTTACTTGTTCGTCTATATTTAAGTTATTCCCTTTGAATATAATATTTTTTTGCCAGCGTGTCTTCCAATCATTGACATATTTCTAAAAGTACTTTCTTCTATAGTGCATAGTTCACATAACTATTTTTGTTTTATTTTTTTATTCTGGAGAATAACAAATAATAGCAAGGGAGCGATCAGGTGAATATGGTGACTGTAAATGTTATATTTTGCGAGAAACTCCCGAGTCAGTAGTGACGCATGAGCTGATGTGTTATAGTAGTACAATTTCTACAAGTTATCGAAACGTTCAAATAGTATTCTCTATGGATCGTAACATATTATGATAAAAATTTATGAAACACAATACCACGGTAATAGAAAAAAAAGCTGTGAGGAGGACTTGAACGGTTGATCTCAGTGCCATGCTTCTCTCGGTCGTGGTTAACTTGAAAATTTCCATTGTGATACTTATGATTTTCATATAATAATGATGAGAGAGTACAATAGAAATAAAAAAAATTCAAAATGCAAAAATATATTTACTTATTTCTTATACTAATATTATAATAAACTGTTGCATCCTATGTTGGATTAATAGAAAAATTAACAGTTAAAAGTATGAATATTCATATTTAATAAAATAATAAAAAATTAACAGTAACACTTTTTTAATTCACGTTTTTCGGAAATTCAGTTGATATTTATAAATTGCGAATTTTATAATCTGTTCATAAAAAGTGTGCTTGGTGGAAAAAATAAATGTCATGGAAATAGTAATAGGAACCACAATGTGCTTTGCTTTATGTTTATCTACGGTCAGGATTATATTATATGCTCGTGCCACGATGTGTTTATAGTGAAGAGAAAAACTGAACCAATAATCAAATGTTTCGTATAAATCTTTATTTAATATCATAGACAGTCACGTATATAAAAAGAAAGCATAACAATAACGTTTTGTAGAGGTTAAGTTAACATAAACAATTTTCATAAATTTTGAATCCATTTTTATTCATATGTAACAAAAAGTATTCATTGATTCGGTTTTGCACAATATTTTTAACAGTATAACTTTTTAACTTTGAAATGTTTCTATTGTTCTGTCCACAGTCCTTTAGTTTGTTGATTTCTATTAAGTGAAGGACTTATCACAAGTGGGACTTCTACGTTTTGTTGGTATTTTAAAATATTAAGCATTTTACAAAATGCGATGTTTCAGGAGAAGTTGTTTCATTAAGACTGCTATTTTTATTATTTAAATCTATTAACACATTGTTGACTGGCAATCTTACTGAGAATTTATCTCATGTCACCGGCTATTATTCCATAATTGGATGTGGAAGTAAAACAATATAAATAAACTTTAGTAAATTTTATCTATTATTCAACTTTTAATATTTCTTTTTCATATGATAAACAGTGTAACAATCACCTACGTGTAATGATGCACAACAGATTTTGCAAATATATCTAGTTTCACTGCGTTTTCCTTTTGAAGAGCATACTCTACACGCTCTAGTTGGATTTGTTTTTCTGCCAGTGACTATTTTTTCTAAAACGTGGTCTCTTAGTTGTCCGCAATGGCTGAAGGATGGATCATTATACCGATTTTAGAAATTCAAGAAGTATCAGGTGCAATGCTGCATTCTTTGAAATCCACAGTTATCCATTCTCTAGCTACTTCCAGTACAGTACATTTTATATGCATTGAACAAGGTGCAGTTTATCAGAAAAATGCTAATTTTTTGGACCACTTTAAAGTTTTTTGGTAAAATACCGCTGTTCGCCAAATACTGATCTGCACGATCTACCCCTTTCATGTGCTTATTGTATTGTAATATGCGCGTAGGTTTAATGATATTTTGGTGGCCTAATATCAGATTCACTATCTTCTGATACAGTATCATTTTCCAAGTCACCACAATTTAATTCACAGTCACTCGGACAATCAGATAAGTACGTTCCGTCATCGTTGAATTTTTTTTTTTTATAACAAAGAACGCAACTTGACGGGTCTTATAAGCGAAAGACACAGCTTGAGGACCAACAATTGCACTGTATGATCTCCAACAGCGCACTGAGAAAACGACGCTGATGCAGAAAAAAGCGGATCACGAGTTTACTCGTGGCCGATCGGCGGCTACGTTTGGCCACGAAAACACGAGTTAACTCGTGACCGGTCAACAATGTGTTAATATACTGGTATACTGGTATATCTTGGAAAATAATTTAATATTAATTTACTCTTTTGCGCGTTTGAGCCTGAAAATGGGATGAAAGAAAAAGCTTTATAAAACTTTATGTTCTCATAATGCAATGTTTTTAGGACTATCTTACATGACAAAACATTTTTGTACATTTTATTTGCATTGAAATCTACGAATAATAATTTTCTAAATAAACTATGGAAAGCACGCACAAGCATTTAATCTCACACGTCTTTTTCTTCATCACTATTTTCTCATTTATATTTCTTTTAAACTTTATTGGTACACAGACGAAATAAACAACAGTATGCAAGTTATATCCTTCAGTTTCGCAGTTGGGCGTGTATGGAACGATTATGAAAATTCTCTGTGTACAAAAATTGTAATATGTAAGGGAAACAATCATTTATAGACATGTTCATAGTGCAAGCAGGAATAAAACTGTTGTGGCATAGCTCTCTCTTGCAGTGGGCCCTTTAATTTTCTGTAATGATAGGGATGGATTCTATCCCATTGTTCATTTATTCTCTTATGTAATTCAATGACGGATAACGGTAGAGAATCAAAGAATGTATTTATGTACTTGTGTGTCTAGTCAATTCTTTACACTTTTAGTGGTATGTTTGGAGTCTTAATCGTGTTGAAATACAATGCTCTCTTCGGAATACAGTATATTTTCGACAGTACCTAGTAAATCTTTCTATAAAATGTCTTTATGCACTGATCCTGTAGCATCGTTATCAACGGAGGTTACGAGGAAGCGTAGCTGCTAACATATAGTTGTGTTCTAGCAGAGTGGCATTTCAGCCGATTGACCCTGTCCTGTCTTAGCATCCGGGTATTGCCTGCGGCCTTTTCTTCCTTTCTCCTTCTGCCCTTCGTTTCTTCATTTCCTTCTCAACCGCTACCTCTCCTTCTTCGTCTTATTCTCCTGCTAAGTACAACAATCGAGAACGGCGATGCAGTAGAGTCAAGTAAATGCGTATACTTTGAGCGGATGCTTTTGTGCAGTATATCATTGCTGTAACAATCTCATTGGTGGTTTTTGGAATTTTGTACACGTTAAGATTTGAACTCTTTCGGTGGTCAAGGCGAAAGTTGAAAACTACCGAGTCCAATTTAAGTATATAGTATCGCAGATATTCGAACGTGGCCGTCGACTTTTAAATGTTAAAAGGGAGACTCGATGAGATAGACGACTGGAATATAAGAAATGCGGTAAAACTTTGGAGAATGACTTACTGCCGAAAAGTGTGGAAATTGCAAATTCAGCCGATTTAATATTAACAATATCAATTTTTCTTTTTCCTGTTCCTTCCCTCAGCAGTCTGTGAAGCATAATGCGGTAACGTCTATTGAGATATTTTGCTGTTGATGGCTTCCTATAATACGATACGTGAATGCAAGAACATAAGCGATACTACATGAACGCTTGACTTGAATTCCAAAAAGATAAATACTCTTCTGGTTTCATGAAGTGAAACATTCCTAAAAGTCTAATTCATTCGGAACGAATCGCAGGAGGGTACCGAACCTAATAGATCGGTGGCCTTTGGATATGGCGGATCCAACCAAGGATCTCATTTTTAGTCATTTAGATGTATCAGAAAACTGGATTTATTCCACGATTTAATATGATCAGCATGTCCTGGACATTGGTACATTGGGCATTGGTTGATGTATAAAACCGACGGAAGGGGACGTTTCCCTCCGTCGTCTATCGTTGGCTTGGACTTGCGGGAGAAGTGTTTTCACACTTGTGTTGATCACATATCAGGTTTGGAAGACTAGGGCTAAAACTTCACCGCCAATTAGTTGAGAACCAAGAACCAACTATCAGAATGTCGAAAAGGAAAACGGACCTCAAACAGGGAATCTAATCTCTGTAGTGCAAATAAAGAACACAAGGAAAAAAGAAGGAAGAGGGACAGAGGGAAGGAAGCATAGAAGCCAAATCAAACGGAAGATTCGTCAAAAAAGAGATGAAAGTGATAATGAGGATGATAATTTAGAATATTATTGTATTATTTCTTGTGAGGTGTATTCCAAATCATAGCTCAGAGAAGAAAGTTAAAAAAAAAGAAGGACAAAAGAGAAAAGAAGAGGTGGGATCACAATAGTTATTATTTTACTGAATGGATAAATCTATCACACCGTTGTGAGCCAAAAAAACCTTCCCTGCACGCGTTTACAAAAAACTGGAGATAAAAACAAAAAGGCATCTTAAGCCTGTCGATTAAATCTATCGATTGTAACTAGGACCATCCTCTAGTTACTATTTCTTATAGTAACTAACGCATTTGCATACAGATGGCGAGCACGAACTCACGTTGTCATTTTCGACACCCCCTCTCAACAGAATTCGAATGCTCGTCAAACCAATGGTCTTTAGGTGAGCACTATGACTTTGGCTTGCCCAAGCTTTTCGTTAGAACATCGGCTGGCATCTCATTTGTGGGCATATAGTGAATTCCATTTTTCTGCATGAGGTCCAGATAATAATTCATCTATTGACTCAGTCGAATTATCATTGACTAATTGTACCGTTTCTCGATCAATTGGGACAGTCTTATAAATTTTCCTTGGTCTGCCAACATTTCCTGTTCGCATTATGTTTGGCCTTCCTTGCCCCCTCTTGACTACAGATCTATCTTGAACACAATTTTCATTTTGATTCATGCTTTCACCATCATCATCTTCCTCATCTCCCAATCTTCCAATCTCTTCTGTGATTTCTTCGTTAAGTTCTTGACTTGTTAGTTCATATTTAAATTGTTCAAGTTTATTTTTAATTTCATCATTGTGGTACTCAACATTTCTTAAGAAAGAAACATCTCTACTTATTATGATTTTTCTTTTACTTGGATCCCATAGTCGAAACGCTTTTTGTTACGACCGTTCGCGGAGAGACGCGATCGCGAGGAAAACGCGTCAGCGAGAGGCGTAAATTCTCGCTACGATTCGGTGAATCGACGCCGCGAAGTAGTCGTTCCCCTGTTTCGGTTAGGATAACAGAGGTGGTTGATATGAATATGACACAGTAGTAAGTTATATTTCACCGTTTATTCCATAACTTATAACGAGGATAGTTACACTGGTGCGTATGTACGAGATGAGTGACTGAGTGATCTGCGGGTGTGTATACCCGCTCGAAGGATGTTGACCGTTCGAAGGATGCAAAAACAGTACTCTTGGAAGACGATGTTGTCTCGGAGGAGAGCTAAGGATGAGTGTCTAGCGCACGGGACCATCGGATTTGTTCGTGACGATGTTATTTAGGAGAGTGAGGGAATAGGCTTCGTTTTTAATTGGTTAAACGAAGGGTCATAACCGCCCTCGAGAGAAAGTGGTTAGTGGGAGGAAAGTTGCAGCGTACATGACAAAAACTAACTTTCCCTTTTTCGCCGTGGTAGACAATAGTCTTTAGAAATTCTTCCGAACCAGATGTTTGTTTTGTTTGAAGGACCTTTTCTAGGAAATCTATGAAATTTATGGAAGGTCCTTGAAACTATGGAGGATACGCTGCGAGTATCCGAAGACATCTGGTTGCCATATTGCCCGCGGTGTGTGGCCTCGGCTAGGTAGAGTGTTACGAGACGTAACACTTTTGATTCATCGGAATATCCAATAAAAATACATTTTGTTGATCTTGTTTCAAATTTATTTTTAGCATAGCATTTTTTAGCGTTTTATTTAATGCATAGGCTTCGGTACCAAAAATTTTAAGGTGATTCACATTTGGTTTCCTTTTGTGCCAAATTTCATATGGTGTTTTACCATGAACTGTTGGGCACCTATTCCTAATGTATGATGCCGTATTAACAGCTTCTGCCCAAAATTGGATAGGTAACTTTGACTGGATCAACATACATCGTGCCATATCCACGAGTGTTCTATTCCTTCGCTCAGCTACTCCATTTTGCTGAGGTGTATGGGCAGTTGTAAATTCCCTGCGAATACCACAATTTTCCAATTCATTTGTGAAATCCTTTCCTAAATGTTCCAAACCATTATCAGTTCTGAGGGTTTTTATCTTGTTATTCGTTTGTCTTTCAACTAAAGCTTGAAATTTCCAAAATGCACTGTTAACTTCATCTTTTGTCTTAAGGATATACACATATACAAACCTTGACGTGTCATCAATAAAGGTGGCAAAATACTTTGCTCCACTCAAGGATGTTTGTCTTATAGGGCCACATACATCAGAATGTATCAGTTCTAATTTTTCCAACATCTTTAATTCAGATCTCTTTGGCATTTGGGTTGCTACCTGTTTGCCTTTCAAACATATTTCGCGAGTATTCATTTTACTCAATCTTATGTTAGGTAGACCATTTACCATATTTTTATTTATTAATCTCCGAAGATCAGATTCATTTAAGTGTCCATATCGATAGTGCCAATTCATAAGTGTTACGACCGCTCGCGGAAAAACGCGGTCGCGAGGAAAACGCGTCAGCGAGAGGCGTAAATTCTCGCTACGATTCTGTTAATCGACGCCGCGAAATAGTCATTCCCCTGTTTCGATTAAGATAACAGAGGTGGTTCAATGAATTTAACACTGTATTAACAGGTTAACATAAAATAGTATATTTGACAATAATATGATGAACACGCCACAAATTGTTTAACAATGAATACTGTAAATATGTTACAGAAAGTTGATCCGATTTTTCAATATCTCTCAATGAATTCGTTAGACTATGCGACCTTAATTTTAATCGTCAGACCTCGCGATGTATAACGTTTGGCTCGTCAGAGGGGACTGATTACCTTTCGATCATTTCTTTGTCTTCTCTGGGAGACGACCCCCGGGTCACGCCACCGTTCGCGCCTCTGATCACGTATGCCGCCTTCTTGTGTGGAAAAACTAACGGACAAAAATCGATGTTTCTAGAGCTCGTTGCTTGGCGACAACTATGCGCCCGTCGATACATTGTATATGTTCCGTCGGGCAGATAAGATCTGTCGGCGACACTGTAGGACCTCGAACGACGGTTAGAAATACAGCCTGTGGTAAACCTCGTGGTGTAACAATAAGTGTATTTCCGTTTTCATATACCATATCAATATATTCGGATTTTGTATCTACAATACATAAATCCCTTTTACAAATAGCAGTAATAACGACTTCATCCTTCTTACCAAATATTGTAGCCATTCTATTTGTAAATGCAATCCTTTTTCCATTTGCTGTAACTTTTGATACTGAGGTGAAATTTGCTTTTAATTCTGGTACGTATAATGTGTTTTTCAATCTAAATTTCTTGTTTCTTATATATGTTTCGACCATTCGCGGGGAGACGCGATCGCGAGAAAGCAGGTCAACGGGGGTCGTGAATTCCCGTTACGATTGGATAATCGACGCCACGAAATGATCGATTCCCTGATTTCGGTTGCGATAATAGGGGTGGTTGCATTGACTTTACACTGAATTAACGAATATAATTAGTGTTTATTCCAACAACGTCTTGACTAGAAATATACGATTAAATTCGATTGATAGCTAGAGTAACAAGGTGTTGTACGCGACGCACGCTTAGATGTTGAAGGTTCAAAAAACGTATAAAGACTGACTTTCTGTAACGATGATGCAGCGGAGGACACTTGCGATGGGTGGGTCTAATGATGCGAGAAAAGCTGATTTGTTAAGATCAAGTTCTTGTTGGGAGAGTGAGGGAAGGACTTCTCTGGTAATTGGTTAATTTTCTGGATTGGTGTGGGCGGGTGGAGGAAGGGTATTAATCGCCCCGAGAGAAAGTTGCTAGTGTGAAACATCGTACATGAGAAAGACGAACTTCTCCTATCTTTCCGTAATAAACAATAACCTTTAGACAGTGACTTAGTGCAGATGTTTGGTTCGGTCTGAAGGACCTTAGAAATTCCTAAGATTTATGATCGGCTCTTAAGACTATTGAAGGTACGCAGTGAAGGTATGCGGACATCTGGTTGCCATCCTGTCAGCGGTGTGTGGCCTGGTCTAGGTAGAATGTCGCACGACGTAACAATATAACTAAATAATATTGCAGTACCTTTACTGCATTTTCTCTATTCGCTCTTTTAAACAGTTCGCGAATTCCGAGTTGGCCTGTTGCTTCGTTGGTACGAAGAATTCTGTCGGCAATCGTATGCCGGTACCGTAAACCATTTCGGCTGCCGTTGCGTTCAGGTCCTCCTTGATAGCGGTTCTTATGCCTAATAAAACAATTGGTAGGATTTCTACCCAGTTGCTCGTATTGTGCCATTTTATTGCTGCTTTTAATTGTCGATGTAGACGCTCTACCATCCCGTTGGACGCAGGTGATAGGCTGTTGTGCGTAAATGCTTAATGCCGAGCAACCGGCATAGTTCATTGAATAGGTTTGATTCGAACTGGCGTCCTTGATCAGTCGTTATTTCTGAAGGTACGCCGAAACGAGCTATCCATGTAGAGAGGAGGGCCGAGGCAACGGTTGTCGCTTCCATATCGACGATGGAAATGGCTTTCGGCCAACGCGAAAAACGGTCGATGCACGTTAGACAATATCGGTAGCCTTGTGAATATTGATCACGATAATGTGTATAAGAATGTGCTCGAACCGGCCTGCTAAAGTTTCGAACGTTGCGACGGGTGAGGATACGTGCCTGGTGACTTTGCATCGTTGACACGGAAATACATTGTCGTGCGCAAGTTCGGCAATCTTTATTTATGGATGGCCAAATGAAACGCGACGTCACCAGTTTTTGCGTGGCACGTATCCCTGGATGGAAAAGTCCGTGGGGCGAATTAAATACATCGCGTCGCAAGGATTTCGGTACGTACGGTCTTACAATGTCGTTTGATACGTCGCAATATATTTCTGCGTCGTGATCAGAAAAGCGTATCTTCTTTAACCGTAACGCGGTTGTGTTGGAGTTGACGATGTCGCTGAGTTCGTTGTCGTTTTCTTGCGTTTTTTTTTAATTTATTTGTTGAAATTACAATCAATTCTCGCGTTGAGAATTTTCAGTAATTTTTCTGGCGTGGCGCAGTGACATGGCTGTTTATTTACAATAAGTTAATACTTGTTATAGATAGGTATAATTTGTAGGTATTATAAGTAAGTGCATATGCTTAATTTGGATAACTAAATGAATCTATCGTTTAGGTCTAGCGGGTAGTGCCTCTTCAGCCTGCGAATCTGGTCCGTCGTGTCAAGTAGTCCAGTGATTAGGGGGTTTCGGTGTTTGTTGACTCTTTTGCTATATCTGTCGCTGTATTTTGCTATTTCCTCTTTGACTGTGGGTATCTTGAGGTCGCGATGGATGGTTTCGTTGGTAACATACCAAGGTGCGAGTTACGTCGCGTAACACTCTACCTAGCCGATGCCACACACCGCAGGCAATATGGCAACCAGATGTCTTCGTATACTCGCAGCGTATCCTCCATAGTTTCAAGGACCTTCCATAAATTTCATAGATTTCCTAGAAAAGGTCCTTCAAACAAAACAAACATCTGGTTCGGAAGAATTTCTAAAGACTATTGTCTACCACGGCGAAAAAGGGAAAGTTAGTTTTTGTCACGTACGCTGCAACTTTCCTCCCACTAACCACTTTCTGTCGAGGGCGGTTAAGACCCTTCGTCTAACCAATTAAAAACGAAGCCTATTCCCTCACTCTCCTAGATAACATCGGCACCAACAAATCCGATGGACCCGTGCGCTAGACACACCCATCCTTAGCTTTCCTCCGACACAGCATCGTCACTCGACTTCACTTCTTCTACATCGTTGGAAAAGTCAACTACTAAGTATACCGCTAATGCCCATCGGGCAGTCTAAGCATAACGCGAGAGTCGGTCTCGGTATTGTCGAGCATACATTTCCTCTCCTAAATATCTTATAGTGCTACGTCCGCTAATACATTAAATTCAATTATAAGAGCCCTGCTCTAACGTACATATATATCTTATCTTCGTGCGACAAGTGATTATCTATCTATCTATGCTCATCAGTGTAATCTAAGTGTTGGAAATATATAATTTATAATTCTGTGAATCACAGTGTTATACAAACTCAATCACCCCTATTATCTCAACGGAAATCAGGGGATCGATCAATTCGTGGTGTCGATTGTTATAATCGTAACGGGGATTTACGACCCCCGTTGACGTCTTTCCTAGCGACTACGTCTCCCCGCGATTGGTCGAAATTACAATGCGTCTATTAAGGATCTTAGCGTTTTCGATTGGAATCGTTGTAGTATTTCGATGTTGGAGTTACTTGCTGTTCCCCATAGTTGGATTCCATAAGTTCAGACAGGTTTTATTACGGTCTTGTAGAGGGTAATTTTATTCTGTATGTTTAGTTTGGAGCGTCGGCCCGTGAGCCAATAGAGTGTTTTTAGTTTGTCCTTTAGTTGCTTCGTTTTATCTGAGATGTGTTTCTTCCACGTTAGTCTCCTGTCCAGGGTCATGCCCAGGTATCGGACTGAGTCCCTGCTAGGAACTGTTGCATTGTTGATGGTGACCTGGGGGCAGGTTTGTTTTCGGAGCGTGAAAGTTACATGTGAGGATTTCTTTTCGTTGATTTTGAAGCCCCATTTGTGAAACCACTTTTCCATGGAGTCGAGACTTCGCTGGAGAGTGTATGAGGCTATTACCGGGTCTGCGTGGGTAGCTAATAGCGCTGTGTCGTCTGCAAATGTCGCTGTTGTTATATCGTTTGATATAGGTAGGTCGGCAGTGTAGATGGAGTACAGTAGGGGTCCGAGGACACTACCTTGGGGTATGCCGGATTCTATTGGAAATGTTGCGGAAGTGGCGTCTAGGCGTTTAACCATGAATTGTCTATTGGTTAGGTAGGATTTTAGGATGGAGTAGTAGGGAATATTTGAAAACCGCTGAGCAATATTTTTTCTTTTCGAGTGTTTGGCTGATCGTATGAGTTATGCGGTGGATTTGCTCTACTGTTGAATGTTGTTTTTGGAAGCCGAATTGGTGATCTGGGAGTGTTTTCAAGTCCTCTAGGAGTGGAAGGAGTCGGTTCGTGAGCATCTTCTCGGACAGTTTGGACAGGGTAGGTAAAAGACTGATTGGGCGATAGGAGCTGGTTTCGTATATCGGTTTACCGGGTTTAGAGATGAGGGTAATCAATAAGATTTTCCAGGCCTTAGGATAGTATTCAAGGCGAAGGATAGCATTAAAAATCGATGTGATGAGTGCAATTCCTTTTATGGGAAGTTCCTTGATTGCTTTATTGCCTATTAGGTCGAGCCCTGCTGCTTTCTTGGGATTTAGGCGTCTGATTGATTCTATAGTCTCTGCAGAAGTGAAGGGTTCGATAGGAGGGGACACTTGGAAGGGGGTGTGCAAGTATTCAGTAACGTCCGCGGCAGCTTTGGGGGAATGGGGTTTGAATACTTTAGACAAGTATTTAGCAAACAGGTCGGCTTTTTCTATAGGGCTTCGCGCCCATCCACCTTGCGGACGGCGGGTTGCTGGGATTATTTGTGGGGGGCGTGTGAGTTTCCTGGAGGCCTTCCATAGTGAGTAGTTGGAGTCAGCTGTGGGGGACAAATTGGTGATATATTTTTGGAAACAGTCGTTTTTATAATTTTTTATGGTTTTGGATAGCTTTCTAGTTGCGTTGTTTAGTTTGCGTTTGTCATCCGGTGTTCTATGGGTCTGCCATACTCTTCTTAGTCTACGTTTTTCTGCTATTTTTTTTTTAGTATGTATTGGGGATATTCTTGTTTGCTGATAGACGTCTTTGTCGGTGTGGAGAGGCGAATGGCGTTTATTATGCTCGTGTTTAAGTGTGTCCAGGAAGTTATCGAAGTCTTCTTTGGCGATGGAGTGTCTGGGAGGGCAGTATACTGCTGAAGTCTTCTATTGCTACGTTTGTTGCTTGGAGGTAGTCTTTCTGGAATGATGGAAGTTCGTAGTGCTTAATACTTGTTTTGATTATTATTCCGGTGCCACCGTGGGCCTTCCGCTGGGGTGTTGGGTATGGTAGAATTTGTAACCATTTATTTTCAGGTAGTTTTTGTCGGTGAAGTGGGTTTCCGATACGAGCATTACGTCGATTTGCTGGTGTTTTAGGAAGAGTTCTAGTTCAAGTTTGTGTTGCGCTAGACCGTTGGCGTTCCAAAGAGCTATACGCCTTGATTTTATTTTGCGTCGGGGCGTATTAATTTATCCATGATGAGTGTTTATGTATGTATGTATGTATGTATGGGCGTATGTATTTATCCATGATAGCAAATTATTTATTTGCTCTGATTGTTTCTCTATTAGCTTTTCAAGCCTAGAGAAGTTGTCTGTGTTAGGTGGGTTGGGGACACTATTTTGGGAAAGATCCCTTTGGCTATTCGGGTTATTTTGGATGCCTTGTACTGCTTGGGCATAGGAGGTTGAGGTGGTGATGAATTTGGTAGGGACTGGGTGTTTGGTTGGTTGAGGAGATTGAGGTAGTCGTGAGTTTCGACGGGCTGGGTGTTTGGTTGGTTACCTCTTTTGCTCTGAGTGTAGGGTACCTGTTCGTGTATAGTGTTTTATAGGCTGAGCAGCCTTTGTAGTTGGCAGGATGGTCCCCTTGACAGTGGATGCATTTCGCTGGGGTTTCCGGTGATTTGGCGCACTGGTCAGTGGAGTGAGTGCCTGCGCATTTAACGCAGCGGAAAGTATGGTTGCAGTATTTCTGCGTATGACCGCACCTTTGGCACCTTTTGCATTGCACTATTTCTTTTTTCACAAGCGGTGGTTCGAATTTTACTATCGCGTTCATTAGGCGACTGATGTTGTAGATTTCCTTATTGTTCGGCTTTTGTTTTATGTCTGGAAAGAATAAGAATAACGGGTCTTTCGAGACTCTATGCCTTATATTACTTACGTTGATGACTTCGTGGCCGAGTTTTGAGAGTTCGTATTTGAGTTCGTCTATGTCTGCTGAGTGGTGGATGTTTCGTAGGACCACCCGGAAAGGCCTTTCCTGCTTGAGTTGGTAGGTGTGGAAGTTGGCGTTCAGGGTCCTAAGTATCTTGGTGAGTTTTCTGTAAGCTTTTGGGTTCGTCGGCAGTATTTTTACTTTATTGTTATTTATCTTTAGGTTATACTCCTCCTTGGAGATATCTCTCTCTAGGCACTTGATCATTGTCTGTTTGTCGATGACGTCGTCCACAAATATTGGTGGGGGAGGGGGGATTCTCTGTGAGTGTTGGTTTGGTGGCGGTTCTACGATTTCCATGGCGTCGTTAGTGGATTGCAATACGGCGAACCTGTTGTGGGTGTTTATTTGTATTGTTGTTTCTATTTTCCGTTTCTTGGTAGTATTAGCGTCGTTGGTGCGGAGAGTTCTGCTACACTTCTGCCACGGAGGAGGTAGCGCGGGGTAGCTGCGAGTCTGCTCCGGAGAGCCTGGTCGCGATTGTTGGGCCATCATCGAGCGAGTTAATTCGGAATGAGTCGTGAGGCTATGAGGCTAGTATTCGGGTTGGGGTTAGGTGCGTAGGATTTTCTTCTCCCTAAAGGGTAGGGGACACTTGGCTGTGTTCACTTTCGACGGTTGGGCGACACGTGTTGTTTTCGGACTACGCTGGGCACTAGAGACACGTCTGCACGCTTCGGCACTCCACAGCGAACTCGCGTTTTCTTGCGTGACGGCGAGAGTTTGACGATCCACAGACTTCCCTATCGCATCAACGCGTGACAGAGCGTCGGCTACGTTGTTATCTAGCCCCTTTATGTATCGTATGTCGGTGGTGAATTGTCCAGTGTAGTCCAGATATCGGAATTGTCGCGGCCAACATTTCTCTAGTTTTTGTTTGAACGCGCAGGTAAGAGGTTTGTGGTCGGTATATATTGTGAAATTTCTGCCTTCTAAGGCGTGTCGGAAATATTTGACTGCGGTGTATATTGCGAGTAGTTCGCGATCGTACGCGCTATATTTTTACTGAGCGGGGGCCAAAGATTTCGTTGCGAATCCTAGCGGTTGCAATTCGTTATTCGCGCGTTGTTGTAATACTGCCCCCATTGGGTAGTCGGACGCATCTACCGTGAGGCTGATAGACGCACCTGGTATCGGATGCGCCGGCATCGTGGCGTCCGCGAGAGTGTCACGTAATAAAAGAACAAAGTTTTATAAGTAGGAGAATGAGCAAAAACTCATTCGTATGCTTTATTAACTGCAGGTTACAAACTGAGCTTACTGTCTAAAGGACCACCGGGTTTTTTATTTCCTTATTATGACTCATATCTTATGGGTAGGGGTCTGGCTATTGTCTTTTCTCTTAGTTATCACAATGCTAGGTGTTATCGATATATCCGATGTCAGCGGAGTGTCTGCGTCTTGGGTGGTCATTACACCTGTTTTCTGGGTGGTCGTTACACTCCCCCCTTCGTAGAGTGAACTTAGTCCTCTAAGTTCTTGCGTTTCTTTAGAATCGATGGATGGAATTTGGCCTTGGGTGGTGTTGATAGCTCAAAACTTACTCGCGATTTCTTTTCTGTTCCAGGTTGCATAGGTGATATCGGTGCGTAAATGTTTATAGGGACGGCGGCTGTTGCAGTATTAATATTAGGTGTATTATTAACGATGTTTTTCTTAATTTTACAACAAAACATGTGAATACATAATTTTGACAGCCCTATCTTATTGAGCAGATACAAGCATATGAGTCCAATGGATATATATCCTATTATCTGCAACGTAGTGAGGCACCAAGTTTTAATTCGTGTCATTCTGTGCGAAAAAGTTAATTGATTGGCTTTATTTTCTATTTGATTCAGGGTATCAGTATAATCGTTTAGATTGCTCATTACTTTAGGAGTTTTTTCTAAAGTGTCAAGCATTAAGGATAAGTGTACATTACTAGTTATATTTATAATTTTGGTCTTAATATTATAAAAAACGCTCTTGGGGTTACCACTGATTCTCATATGGTCGTCTCCATACAATATGTCTACAGTTACTTTAGTTTTTAACAGAGCGGGTTGCTTCAGTTTAACAATTTGATGTCCTTCTTTAGAGAATATATTGAGTTCTATTGGTTTTTCTGGTATAGCTATGTAGTGATTTTCGCTCTTGAGTGGTATAAAAGTTATTTCTACGATCTTATAGACCGTGAATTTACAGAATCTCATGGTATTGTCTAGACTAATTATTTCAGATGCGCAACCGTGTTTTGAACGTCTATCATTTATAGGTTGAGTTTGTTTACAAATATAAAATTCGTGTTTGATTCGACATTGCTTGTCCAAATACATCTGATCTACATTCATATAAGTTAATCCTGAAGTGAAAAATATTGGATGTTCGACTAATGGGGCGAGAAATGCTCCGTTCTTTTGAGTCGGTATGGGGTATACCTGTTCTATTTCCCATTCTGAGTCAATTATCATTGGAATTGAAATTTTAAAGAAGATCTTTTCATTTTGGACAAACAGTGTGAGTGTAGAGACGTCTAAAATGTTTTGGAAATTATTTTCTTCTGGTAAAAATTCTTTATTCATAATGTGCTTTCCTAAAGCTTTAGCGTATTGTTCTAAGAAAGTGTGATGATCCATGATCTGGGGGCTAACAATTCCTTGTTTTCCTAGTAAAACCAAATTGAGTATTTCATCGAGTTGAAAATGTAGATTCGACAAAGCACTTTCCATAGAAATAATCTTAATTACTAGAAGTTCCTGCTTCTTTACTGCGTTTACTTTTTCAAATTGTTTTAGACTGTCAATGTTTAAGATTTTCCTAATTAGAGCAGTTTGGTTAGATACAATGGTTTTTAATTCATTTCCTTCACTAAATAGTTTGTCAATATTCTGGTTTATTAATTGTAAATCGTCAGAATCTAAAGTTCCGAAAAGTGTTTTGCTAATTGAGCCTATAGCGTTTATTAATCCTCTCTTAACTCTAGAACGAGTTAATAATTTCAAATGTGTTCCTAGTGTTTTGACATTATTAAATTTGTTAGTTAAGGAAAGTATCTCTGGTTCTATTTGACATGAGGGGGTACAATGTTTTTGGGTCTCTGTTATATGTTCTCCTAATGTATCGATGTGGTCAAATATGTCGTTTACATCTATTCCTATAGTTTTTGGTGCTGAGAAAATGTAGATATAATGATTCAATAGAGCATCTATCATGGATTCGGTTCTTTGTGTCTTGAGGGGTGTTAATATCAGGTATTTGGTCAAATCGTCATGAATGGAGAGTATATATTGATTTCCTCGTTTAGTTTTTGGCATGGGACCAATTATGTCCATTGCTATCTTTTCGTTTGGTTCAGTGGGGGTTTGGGGTATTACGGGAATTTCTTTAGCGCGGATTCTGACAAGTTTCTGTTTTTGGCATGCTACACAATTTTTTATAAATTCCTCTACTTTTGAGAACAAATGTGGGATTTTAAATCATTCTTTGATTTTTGCGTAGGTTTTCTGTATACCTAAGTGTCCTGAAACGTCGTTATGGTTTTCTTTTATAATCGCGTCAACTCGTTCGTCTGTTAGAATTTGAATAGGGTCGTATGCAAAAATTATTTCTTCTATCTTGTCGTTAACATACATCAAAAATGCTTTTATTCGCGCCTTTTCGATTTCATCGAAGCTGTTGTCTCCTATACCTAACTTTTTATATGTGGTAGCTGTTTTTATGATTTTCTTTAACCATTTCTTTTTGTCGTAGGGCCCTAGAGTTTCTTTTGTTATTTGGAAGAAGGATTTTTCGTTGGGGACTATTTTTAATAGTTTAGGAAGCGTGTCAGTGTCTTGTTCCCATTTATCATATTCGTCAAGGAGATGGTCTTCAGTCGTTAGATTGTTAATAGTTTGTCTGGAAAGTGCGTCAGCGGCCGTATTGTCTTTTCCTTTATGGTATTGTATTTCATAATCGTATTCTTTTAACTTTAATCTCCATCTGATTAGTCGTGATGAGGGGTTTTGCAGTTTTTAAGCCAAGTTAAAGCTTGATGGTCGGTTCTTATGAGAAAATGTCTTCCTAACAAATATTGTCTCAAACGTTTTACTGCCCATACGATTGCAAGGAGTTCTTTTTCAGTGGTTGAATAATTTCTTTCCGGAGGACTTAGTGTTCTCGAGATGTAGCAACAAGGATGGTCATTTTGCGAAAGAACAGCGCCTATTCCTTCGTTAGAGGCGTCGGTTGTTAATGTAAATGTTTCATTAAAGTTGGGATATGTCAATACCGGGGCTTTGCATAATGCGTCTTTGAGAGTTTGAAAGCTATTTTGTTGTTTGTCTGTCCAATGAAAGGGTGTGTATTCCTTTGTCAGGTCGGTTAAAGGTTTGGCTATCTTTGAAAAGTTACGTATGAATTTTCTATAATATCCTGCTAATCCTAAGAATGATTTTACGCCGGTTGAGTTTTTGGGAATTTTCTTTGGGTATTCTTTGGCTATTTTCTTTGGGTTTGGTTTTATTCCTTCGTGTGTGATAATGTGTCCGAGGTATTCTAATTCTGGTTTTAAGAATTCACATTTGTCTGGTTGAATCTTTAGTCCTAATTCTCTTAATCTTTATAATACAATTTCAAGGTTGTCGTTATGTTGTTGAATCGTATTTCCGAATATTATGATGTCATCTAAATAAACGAAGCAATATTTGTTTAATAAACCGCGAAGTGCTGTGTCCATCATGCGTTGGAATGTAGCTGGGGCGTTTTTTAATCCGAACGGCATTCGATTATATTGAAAGTGTCCCTGAGGAGTACTAAAAGCTGTATATTTTTTTGATGCTACGTCCATTGGTATCTGATGAAACCCGGAGGAGAGGTCTAGTGCGGAGAAGAATTTTGCGTTTCCTAACTGCGAGAGTATATCATCAATATTTGGCAAAGGGTACGCGTCTTGGTCAGTTAATTCATTTAATTTACGGAAATCTATCACTATGCGCCATTTTTGTTTTCCGGAGGCGTCCAATTTCTTAGGGACTACCTATACTGGACTATTGTACGGTGAGTCTGATTCTTCGATTATGTCTTTGTTTAACATTTCTTTGATTTGTTTTTCAATTTCTACCTGTGGTTCTGTGTACCTCGGGTGGTCTGTAAGATTTTGTATTTATGATTTTGTTTTCTTTCAACGTGATGATGTGCTTTGCTAAATTGATGCATGGTAAAGTGTCTGTGTCCAGATTGAATACGTCAATATAGTGTAAGAGGATTTTTCCGATAGGAGTGCGGAAATTGTTTTCAATATGGCCTGTTCTAATTATATTTCTGAATTTTTGAATTTGTTCGAGATCAACTTCATTGGAGAGGTCGTTAGAAATTGATATTGGTTGCTCACCAGTATTGCAGAAGCATACTTGCGTCGGTTTCTTGTCCAGATAAATTGTTTCGATTTTGGTTTGTCCTGGAGAAATCACCTGTGGTGGCTGAAATGAGAATACATGATCGTTGAGTTGAATTTGGTCATTTGTAATTTTATATTGATAGTTTTCTAGCATTGGCAACCCTATGATTCCGTCTTCGATTAGTGGGAAGTCGTCAGGTACTATGTAGAATTTGTTTTTTTTTTGACAGATTCTAAGATGAACGTATTCGTCTGTCTCGTATTTGTCATTGCCCATAAAAAATGTTTTCTTGTCGTCTTTTAATGGGGCAGAAATGATTCTTGAACGTTTGACTATGTTTATTTCGGCACCAGTATCTATTAAATATCGCTTTAGTCCAAGTTTTGATCCGATGGTTATTGTGAGGAGTCTTCCAGTGATGGCGTTAATTCGTATCGTTGGTCCTCTTCCACTTCTTCCTCGAGATTCATTTCCTTTTCGTCTGTCATTATATGGTAATTTCTTGGTGGTGGTAAATTTCTCTGGCTGGTTGGCGGAAAATTTCGCTGTTGCGTACAACTGTTGGATAAATGTCCCGTTTGATTACATTTGAAACATTTGGGCGGTGGTTGTTCCATTATCATTTTTCTTTCCGTAGGTAGATTTATTGGCTTTGATAGTACTACGGTGCCGAGTGTGATGTTTCTTCTTGCGTTGGGTGTTTCTTGAAATTGGGGATTGGATCTCGCAATCGGTTGATTCGTTGCTCTTCCTCTTACTATATTTTTGTTACGTTCAATTTCTCCTATAAGTAACTCCGCCTCGAAAGCTGTGTCTTGTGCTTCCTGGAGATTCTTTGGTCTTGTAGCCGATGTGCGTATTTCTATTTCGGGTTTCAGGTTTAGGACAAAGATTTTGGTGGCTCGTTCGGTTTCAAGATCTATGGCAACTGCTCGTCGTATTGGATCACGAATTTCATGTTGCAATGCGTATATTGGTTCATTGAGATTGTGTCGAAACCTCTTCACATAACTGTGTACTGATTCGTTAAAGTTCTGTCGTGTACGTTGCAATTTATCGCGGGCTCCATTAGATGTAATGCTTACGGACACAAATTTTCTGAGGCTTTCGAACAGATCTTCATAACTCTCGATTTCCATATGGCGAATACTGCGTTCCGCTTCTCCGATAATTCTTTGTGTCAAAATTAAGCGTAATAATGCGTGTTTTTCACGACACTCGGCTGGAGCTTCTGTTACCCGTTTAATAAACCCTTCTACTCCAATATCATCTTGTCCGTTGAGTGTAGGAATGAAGTCTAGACAGGTTTTTGCATTGTACACGGAATTGTCATAACTTACCGCGTCTTCTTCACTGTCTACATTGTCTGCTTCATTGGGTTTTACTTCGGTCTTTTTTTGAACGGGTGGCCGCTTTTTCTGAACGGTGCTGGTACTAGCGTCTTCGATAAAAATGGAATTGAACTCAGACGCGGTAACTGACTGAACTCTTAATTGTAGTTCAGCGATATTCTTACCTAAGAGTTCGACTTCTTTAACGCGTTGTTGACTTTCATTGTGTAGTTGTCTATGCAGGTCATGTATAGCGTCTAGTATGGTCCGAAAATCCACACCTGTAGCCATAGAGCTAACAACAGATGTGTCTTCCGATTTCTTGCTCATAGTGGTTTTTATACTGTCGTCGGAGTCTGTACTATTGAAACTGTCGCGACGAGTACGATAGTGTTTAAAAGAATCCAGTTTTTCTTTTTACCTGGGTATTCTTCTTTTCGTGAATGTTGCCCTGACCAGTTTCAGTTTTGGTGATGACCGTAGTCCGCCTTCCGTGGAAGTCGTTTTCAAGCAAAGTGAGCAGATCTATGCAGAGGTCCGCTTGATCCTTCAATCTTCAGTGATGCGCGTACGCCGAAATCGTAATTTCGTTTTCACTGAACCGAATGGATCCTGGCAGGATCGCCAAACGTAATAAAAGAACGAAGTTTTATAAGTAGGAGAATGAGCAAAAACTCATTCGTATGCTTTATTAACTGCAGGTTACAAACTGAGCTTACTGTCTAAAGGACCGGGGTTTTTATTTCCTTATTATGACTCATGTCTTATGGGTAGGGGTCTGGCTATTGTCTTTTCTCTTAGTTATCACAATGCTAGGTGTTATCGATATATCCGATGTCAGCGGAATGCCTGCGTCTTGAGTGGTCATTACACCTGTTTTCTGGGTGGTCGTTACAAGAGCACGTTGCGATTCGCGAAAGCTGTTTTCCGACCACTCGATGGGCGCGTTGCCCTTTTTCGTGCTTTTTAACAGGTCGTTGGGTGGCTTAAGTGTTTTTGCGGCCCCCGGTATGAAACGTCGGTAGAAGTTTATCATACCGAGGTACCTACGTAGTTGCTTGGCGTTCGCGGGCTTCGACAATTTTACAATCGCTTCGACACGTTCGGGCGGCGGCTTAATTCCGTCGGGGTTTACCGAGTATCCGAGGAATGTGATTTCGTGCACGCCGAATTCGCATTTCATGGGGTTTATCACAACGCCGTAATTATTGAGACAGTTGAACAAGATCTCCGGATGTTCGCGATGTTGGTTTTCGTCGTCCGAGGCTATGAGAAAATCATCGATTTCGTAGACGAAATCGAGCCCACGTGTGATTTCGTCGACGAACCGCTGACATGTTTGCGCGGCGTTCCGAAGTCCAAACATCATGTTTGTTGCTTCGAAAAGTCCGAAAGGCGTTGTTCTCACGGGTTTTTCGATATCCTCGGACGCAATCGGAATTTGGTGGTAAGCGCGGACAAGGTCGATTTTTGAGTAGACACGCTTACCGTACAGATGTTGCGCGAAATCTTCGATGTGTGGTGGGGAGTACCTGTCGGGTATGGTGCGAGCGTTCAACGCACGATAGTCGCCGCATGGTCGTAGACTTCCGTCCTTCTTTGGGGCGACATGCAGGGGTGATGCCCATGGACTCTTCGATGGCCGCATCACTCCTTGCTCGATCATTGCTGCAAAATCCGCCTTGACTTGCTTGAGACGATCCGGTGCGAGACGGCGTGGTTTGTTGTAGACTGGTGGGCCGCGTGTGGTTTCAATGTGGTGTACCACACCGTGTCGAATTCTCTCTCTTCCGAATATCGGTAGGCGGGTGAAGTCTGGAAATTCTGCCAAGAGTTGGTGCTATGGTGATTCGCCGATGACGGTCTTAACGGACACTTCGTCTGTCGTGGCGGTGTATCTCCTTGATGACATTTAGGTTGTCGTGTCAATGAGTCTTTTATTTCGCGGGTCCACGAGCAACCCGTAGTGACTTAAAAAATCCATGCCGATGATGGACGTTTTGACGTCAGCTACTGTAAAGTCCCATTTGAATGCTCTGCGTAGGGACAGGTTTAGATTGATCGTGACGGTGCCGTATGTTGTGATTCGTGTTCCGTTGGCCGCGAACAGCTCGTACTCGCTTCTGTTCACGGGTCCGTGTAACTTGTTGCGCGGGTATACACAAATATCGGCGCCGGTGTCGATAAGATAGGAGATCCGCGAGTTCTTATTCGTTACGAATATGCGACGGGATGCCGAACCGTCGTCTTTTTCCACTTTTACGGACGGCTGGTCCCGTTTCCCGAATTCCAAGAGCAAGGGAATGTGCACTTTCTAGCGCGTTCTCGGTACTGTGCGTGGTAGTAACATAGTCCGTCTTGCCGCGGCGGATCGCGGGGGCGCGAAAGGGGGCGGAATTGTGTGCACGAGCGCGATTGTGATCGTGTTCGACGATGTTCATCGATTCTTAGCTCGGCTACTTGCGCTTGAATCTGGTTTACTCGGGCATCTATTCACGCTAACTGCTCGTCCAACGCGTTGAGGGCGGCTGCCACAGAGTCGCCTATTCCGCTGTTCTGGCCAGGTGGGTGGGTTACTGCAGGTAGTCGGATTGCGCTGACCGCGACGATCTGCCCTGGTTCCGGGGAGGCTTCGAAGATGCTATCGGCGATTTAAATGCGGGTTTCCGGGTCTTTGCTCTGTACGGAGGCTAGGATACTCTGCACGCGCGACGGAAGTTGACCTTCCCAGACGGTGAGGATGACATCGTCTGCTAACGAGTTGGTGGATAGGTTTCTTAGGTCTTGGTAGAATTGGGATGGCTTCCTATCACCCATTTATTCCTTCTCGATTACTTGTCGGAGTCTCTTAGCGTCCGACTCTTTCAATCTCTTGATGAGCTCCTTTTTGACGAACTCGTAACGCCCGGTCGCTGGTGGGGCGATCAATACGTCTCGGATTAATCTCACGTGCGACTAGTCGAGATGTGCAACAGCGGCCTGATATTTTTACTGATCGCCCGTGATCCGGGCAGCTTCGAACTGCACTTCCAGCATCGTGAACCACAAGTCAACATCGTCAGACCAGAACGGTGGCACGCGAAGGAGTGCATTTATTGAGTCTACGTTGACCCCGCCGATCGTCGTACGTTCGGAATTTTCGTTAGTTGGTGTTAGTCATTTCGAACTGTCTTAAATTCGCGGTGTTTAACGTCTCACGAGCACTATCACGGTCACCTCTTTCACTGAAAATCACGTCGGTCGTCACCAATTTGAAGTGGAATGTCGTGATAGATGCGGAAGGAATACTCAGATGTATTCAACAATAGCGTTTATTAAACTCTATCACTTGATAACAAAGAATAACAATTAACGATAGTAACGATTAACAGCAGTTGAATAACGATTAACAATAGTGGCGATTGACCGATCTTTCGAAGAATAGCTGTCTCGCTTCTCTTCACCATTCGCGGCTCGGGGTAGAATGTCCTCTTCCAGATCGAACTGATTCTTCCCTTTGTTGCCCATCGTTATCCCCACTAACGTGCGTTCATTAGATGTGCCGCCGCGGCTGGCACGTGTATGCTCTTCCGAGAATTCGGCGGAAGGAGCGTGAAGATATCGATGGCACTGTAGCGTAAAATTAAGATAAAAACGAGAAACTTGTCAATTTCCGAACAGGAGATCGAGTTCTTTTATTTTTACTCAATTTGTACAGTATTATTTTCGGTTCGCGATGATACACTTTTGATACTTGGGCTAGTTGAGAATTTTTCAGACTGACTGGATGATTTTGAAGGGAGCATTTATATTCTTTTATTCGTTGGAGTGGGAGAAGGCTTTGCTCGTACTTATCATATATTTCGGAGAACGGCTAGAGTGACCGAATGCCACCCAGGCGGCTGAGAACGGATGCTGACCGGACGGTCACACGTGATAAGGCGCTCGGAATTTTGGTTTATCATATGGCTGCTCGAATTACACCTGTGACATTTCCCTCTTCTTAGATTGAACTTGGTCCCTCAAGTTTTCTTCAGAAAACTTTTGTGGAATCGGACTTGACGTGGCTTGAAAATTACAGCTGATTCCTCCTCTTCATCTAGGTGGTATGTGTTGGTTGGAATATAGATGTTGGGTGTCGAGGCCAGGGTGCGTGGTACTGGTGGAGCTGTCGCATTGTGGCTGTTAATTACGGTTTCATTTCGGCAGCAAAATAGATTGATACATAATTTGTTCGGTATACATTTCTTGATGCATTTGAATACCCCTATTTTGTTTAATCCATATATACCTAGTATGCCTAATGCTATGTACCCTAATATCTGGAGCGTGGTTAGTCCCCAATACTGTATATTTTTGATTCTATGCTCGAAATTAAGAGTTTCTACCTCGTCGCCTATTTTATCGATCGTGGTTTTATAGCCTTGTAAATTATCTATTATCTTTGGTGCTCGCTCGAGTTTATCTAACAGATGAGTGAAACTATCGTTTGTTTTGAGCGCTAGGGCTTTTGTTTTGATTTCGTATTCGACTTCGTTTTTTGTTTCGCCTATACGCATGTGTTCGTCTTTGTACAATATATCGCAAGAAGTGTTAGCTCTTATGATGGAAGGCTTGTCAAGTTTTTGTAAGGTATGTTTCGTTTGGCAAATTGTGTCTATTTCTATCGGATTTGCTGGTATCGCAATGTAGCAGTTGCTAGTTTTGAGCGGTATAAAGCTAATGTCTTCAATCTTAAGTACAGTTATTTGGCAATGTTCAATGTGAGGTTTGAAGTTTATTATTTCGCTGCGACAATCGATTCTCGAGTTTCTGTCATGGATTGGTAGTGTTTGTTTGCATATAGTGGTTCCGGCTCGATTCTTACAAAGTTTGTTGAAGTACTCGATATCAGCGTTTATAAATGAAAGACGTGAGGTTAAATATATCTGATGTTCGACTACTGGAGCCAAAAATACTCCATTTCTCTTACTCGGGATAGGATATACCTGTAATATGTTCCATTTTGTGTTAGAGACTAAAGGTACTATGATTTTGAAAAATATTTTGTCATCTATTGTGAAGATTTTAAGATCACTGATGTCGAGTATGAATTAAAAATGTTCGGTTTTGGCAGAAATCGCGGTGTTGTACATCTGGCTACCTATTGCCCTGGCGTAATTTTCTATAAATTCATCGGGGTCTAGTATTTGTGGACTAATTGTTCCTTGTTTGCCTAATATCATGACGTTAAGTATTTCATCTAATTGGAAGTGTAAAGTTTGCATCGCAGTGTCGAGTTTCGTGATTATCTTAAGCATAAATCTATCGATATTTGCCTGCCGTTGTTGAGATATATAATCGCTATGTGATTTCTCTAAAGGGTTTAGCTTTTCTGAGTTTACCATTTTTCTAATAAGTGCTGTTTGATTAGCTATTATGGTCTTGATTTTATTATTGTCATCGAATAGTTTGTTCATATTCTCGTTTATGAGCGTAAGATCGTCATCGTCGAGAGTTCCGAACAGACTTTTCGATACGGAACCTATGATGTTGAGTAAACCTCGTCTACTTCTGGTATGTGTTAACGCTTTCAAGTGTTTTGCGAGTTGTTTTAGGTTATTGATACGATTTTGTAATCCGTCTAACTTTTCAGCGTATTCTTTGCTGATTGCACGTGAGTCTATTGTTAATTTATATGATTCTATTGTGCTGATCTGCTCGTATATGTCGCTAGTGTCTAATCCTACTATAACATTGGCAGTATCGCTGTACAAATATCCTTTTCCTATGTTTTCTACGAATACAGAGTTTCCTTCTAATGGTGTAATATTTATTTGCGCGGATACCATTCCGGCAAAGAGGAGCGTCGACCTGGAAAGTAAGGTTTTAAACGATTACCGTGTATCTTTTTGTCTTAAATCAGATAGTACGGAGTACATACTTTATCAATCGTGTATGATCCTAACCATTCCACATAAAGTTTATGCCTTTTATGATCGTTATGTATTAAAACGGAGTCTCCTTCTTTGAAAACTGATTGAGGTTTTATAATCTTACGTCTTTGATCGCGCTGATCTCGCTGTTTACTTTTGATCAATGCTTCGCGAGCGTGTCGGAGTCTAGAGTCCCATTCTTTCTTGCGGAACGTGATTTCGTTTGCGTATGTGCGTTGGGGATTCTTGGATATTGTGGAGGGAAGATAGGCTTGGTGTCCGAATGTGAGTTCGAATGGCGTGTAACCAGTGGAGTCGTGTGTCATTGTGTTATATGCAAGGCATACAAAATTAAGTTGATCGTCCCATTCTTCATCCGAATTTCGCTGTATCGATTTTATCATGTCTGTTACTACTGCGTGTGTCCGTTCTAAAGATCCGTTACTTTGTTTTGATATGTTTGATTTTGAACGTTTCTTCGTACTGTTGCATCAAACTAGATATAAAATTCTGTCCGCGGTCAGTTAATATCTTTTTTGGAGCGGAAAAGATGTAAATGTAATGATTCAAGAGTGCGTTCCAAATTGTTTCCGTTTGTTGAGTTTTTAGTGGTACGAGTATTAAGTATTTAGTCAATTCGTCATGTATGGATAGAATGTACTGATTGCCTTTTTTCGTCTTTTTCAGTGGGCCTAATAAGTCCATAGCAATTTTATCGTTTGGTTCGAGGGGTGTGTCGGTGATACAAGGTTCTTCGCGCGGTCTGATACGTGTAGTTTTAGATGTTTGGCAGGTGTCGCATGATTCTATATGTTGTTGTATGCGTTTCATCAAATCTGGTACTCTGTGCCGTTTACGAATGCGGTCGTATGTCTTTTGTATACCGGGGTGTCCTACTAAATCGTCAATGGTTTCGCGATTTTGGAAAAGTTTCTGATGAACTTGCGGTAATAACCTGCTAGTCTTAAGAAAGATTTGATGTCTGTGGGATTACGTGGCTGTTTGAAACTGCTAACGGCTTCTAATTTTTTGGGATTTGGCTTTACACCTTCGGCGGTTACTATATATCCGAGATATTCTAATTCTGGTTTGAGAAATTCACATTTGTCCGGCTGTATTTTGAGACCGAGTTCGCGTAAGCGTTGCAATAATATCGCGAGGTTGCTATTGTGCTCTTCAATCGACTGTCCGAATATTATAATGTCGTCTAAATATACGAAGCAATGTTTATTTATGAGTCCTCTTAGCGCGGTATCCATCATGCGTTGAAATGTTGCAAGTGCATTCTTTAAACCGAACGGCATTCTATTGTAATGGTAGTGTCCTTGTGGTGTGGAGAATGCTGTGTATTTCTTAGAATCTGTGTCCATTGGGATTTGGTGGAATCCGGAGGATAAATCGAGGGCTGAGAAGAATTTTGCGTTGCCTAGTTGGGATAGTATGTCGTCTATGTCAGGTAATGGATATGCGTCTTGGTCAGTTAGCTCGTTTATTTTTCTGAAGTCTATTACAATTCGCCATTTCTGTTTCCCTGAGGCGCCTGCCTTGTTTGGTACTACCCAGACTGGTGAATTGTAAGGAGAATCAGATGGTTCTATGATGTTCTTTTGTAGCATTTCGTCCATTTGTCGTTTGATTTCTTCTTTGTGGCATTCAGGTGGTCGGTAAGATTTTGTGTTAATGATTTTATTTTCTTTTAACGTTATTATGTGTTTAGCAAGGTTAGTGCATGGTAACAAGTCGGTTTCTAGATTGAATACGTCGAGGTAAAACAGCAGTATCTTTTCGATTGGTTCACGGAGTGTTTTCTCTATATGCGAAAGTCTAACTAAATCTTTAAATGTAGAGACTTGATCGTGCGTGTTTGAATTTTCGATAAAATTGGTCATTTCGGCTGGGCACTCACCACCATTGATAAAGCATATCGTTGTCGGTTTTCCTTCCAGGTAGACTGTTTTTGACACTGCTTGTTTTGGAGATACGTCGTTTCCTGTTGCAATAAAAGAATATTATTGTCAAGTTTTAATTGTTGATTTGATAGTTCAAATTTGAATTTAGATAGCGCTGGTAAATCGAGTATGCCGTCTTCTATAATTGGAAAGTTGTCTTCTACTACAAAGAATTCTAGAGTTTTGCCAAATAGTTTTACCAATAGTTTTTCGTTAGTTGTAAATTTAGAGTGTCCCATCGAGAATTTTCGTTCTTTTGTTATTCTTGGTCGTAATACGCATCTTCGCTTGAGTATGTTAATTCCTGCTCCGCTGTCAACGAGGAATTTATGTCGTCGTCCGTCGGATCGTAAAAGTACTGTGGAAAGTCTTGTGGCGTTTATTCGTAAGTCTGGTGTATTAGTTCCTCTGTTTCTTGCTTGTGTGTCTCGAGATTGTGGACTGCTGGTGGTCTCGGAAATTGGCTGGGTGTTTGAAAATTTCTGCATTGACTAGAGACATGTCCGATCTGACTGCATTTGAAGCATTTTAATTGAGTTCTTTGGGCAAGTGGTATTTGTTCAGTTTGCCGGAAGTTTCTTGGCATTCGATTAGGTGTTGGAGTTGGTTTTCTAATGATTGGGTGGGGATTATTGGTCGTTAGTCGTCGCTGCTCAGGGAGTCGTAATCGTTCTGAAGGTGGTATGGTGATAGGTGCGTAAGGAACTACTCTTGGTGTTTTTAACGAACAATAGTTTATTTAGAACTAATCAACAATCAGAGTTAACAATTAACAATTAACAATTACACTTAACAGACAACTGGTAGCAACTAACAAATAACGATAGACACCGAGAGATCATTCGACGCGTTGCTATGCAAATAGTACCGAGGAGTTACACATTTAATGGCGTAAGACAGACTGCCTGCCCTTTTGTTTCGAATCGCGCAGATTCTTCCCTCAGTAGCCCATCGATATCCCCCACTAGCGTGCATTCATTAGATGTGCCGCCAGTGCTGGCACGTGTATGCTCTTCCGAGAATTCGGCGGAAAGAGTGTGAAGATATCGATGGTACATTGGGCACGTCGGTGTTGCGCTTTGGCGGCGTCGCGCTTTGCATCCGGAGCCGTTGAGAAGTTCCGTGGCCCGTGCCGCCACAGTTCCATTGGTTTTGGTCGTCGATTTCGATCTTCCCTGAAGAATCGCTCGATGTCGGTGGCTTTTTTTTCGGCTTCGAGGACATTGTATGGTGGATTGGCGAGTAGTAATTGTCCTATTTTGGTTTTCAGGCCTCGAATAAAATCGGATACGGAGTCTCTTAAAATCCTGTCGTTCATAGCTCGTCTAGTAATTTCGTCACAGTATTCGTTCGTTATACTGTATTGTAGCTTATTGATTTTACACTGAACCGAATGGATCCTGGCAGGATCGCCAAAATGTCACGTAATAAATGACGAGGTAATATATATATAATATTAAAAAAAGGAGAATGAACAATAGCTCGTTCGTATACTTTATTCACAAGGCAAAGTTACATTTCAATAGCAAAATACAGACTGACTTACTGACTAAAGGACTGGGATCTTTACCTCCTCACTATGACTCACATATCTCACGAGTGGGAGTCCGGCTACTGTCTATTCTCACCGCTATCGCATGACCAGGTGTTATATGCATATCCTGAGGTCGGCGGATTCCTGGCTTCCGGGCGACGTTACTACGGCGTAGCGCTTTGTATCACTGAGCCGTCACAAAATCAGCAGCGATTGGAATATCCATTTCTTTTATTTTATCTACGTGACTGAACAAATTATTTAAGTGATCGGACATATTTTCGCTACTGGACATTTTCGTGAATAATAATTGCTTTAGGAGCGTAGCTGTTCTTGTGGGTCCTTTGGATTCGTAAACCTCCGTTAATTTATTCCATACTTTATGTGAAGTTTTGCAATGCTTCACATGACATAGCTCACTCGAACTTATGGTAAGAATAATATCGGCTCTGGCTTTACCATCCCTTTTATTCCATAAAGAGGTTTCATCTGCTGCTTCAGGTTTAATTATTGAACCATTTGCATATTCCCACAAGTCATCTTTAATGAGTATTGCTTCCATTTGCAATTTCCATGTGTCGTAATTTTCTTTGTTTAGTTTTTCAATACCCAAACTCACCCCGCTCGACATTCCCCCCCCCCCCACCCCTTTTTGATAACTGTATTATCACGTAAACAATTATTGTATACTCGATAAAGCGTCCTTATGATATTCAACACTGAATCATCGATCACGCACCCCCCTTTTTTTGTTTTTAGGTTATCTTCTGCGCTCCTCAATATTACTACTATTAATAATATTTTCAATAAAAATAATAACTAATTATTGCACCTGGGCCCATAACCTGTTGTTATTTCTATACTCAGAGGTAGGATCACAATAGTTATTTTTTTTATTGAGTAGATAAATCTATCACACCGTTCTGAGCCAAAAAAAACCTTTATTGCACGCGCTTACAAAAACTAGGGATAAAAACAAAAAGGCATCTTAAGCCTATCGATTAAATCTATCGATTGTAACAAGGATCATTCTCTAGTTACTATTTCTTATAACTAACGCATCTGCATATGGATGGCAAGCACGAGCTCACGTTGTCATTTTCAACAGTCTTTTTTTAAAAATTATCATGGAAATGATAACAATAATATTAACGGTATAGGGTAATCATATTTATTGAGCACATTTTTTACAAATATACTGAATTTTGTTTGTGTATTTTCCGCATACGATCTTTTTGCAACATATATGTCGGGTTATCATTAGAATTTAAGGCGCGTAACGATTCTTCGTTTGAGTTAGCCATCGTTTTACGAGACAGAGATTATATTTACGCGAATATACAAGATTTTACAAAATATTATAAATATTGCGTTTAATGAATGATAAGATTAACAGACGATAAGTTTAACTAATAATTAGATTAAAGAATAATAAGTTTAACGAATAATAAGAGTAACGAATAATATGTCTTACGAATAATAAATTTAACGAAAAAAATGAGATTAACGATTAATAGGTTTTACGAATAATGAATTTAATTAACACTATTAACAATGTTCCTAGGTTCAAACGAATCCACGGTCAACGGGATAACTCTTTACTATGCGTAGAATAATGTAATATCGTGATATAATATATTTACAAGAAATGGATGATACAGATGTTAATCGGACAGAAAAAGACGATTGTTGTTCAACCTGAACTATTCACACCAAACGTACAGAAAACAGTACAACTAAATAATTAAATAACGACTCGACTTTCACAAAATGCAATCAACACTCTCCCGGCAACGCCACTCGCAAACTCTGTTTGTTGATTCCTTTTTTCCCGCCGCTTGGCAACCGCTCGTGGCCAAGATCACGTAGGCCTCCTCTTTCCAAAACTACACGATCGAAAACAAACGCCTCGGCTCTCGCGACATTCCACGCGGTTCACCCGCCAACTCCCAGGCCTCTCACTCACGATACTACACACGGCCATCCTGCAATAACATCTGCCCTCAGATGTTGCCTTCTATCTCGCTGTCATCAGATGCGTCACTTTCGGCGTTTATGACCCAAGGTTTCATAAAATCAGCAGTAGTTGATGACTGTTTTGGCCCCTCATGCTCTCCTACCTTCTCCACAATGTAGCGATCATTCCGCATTGCTCGCACTATCCGGTACGGACCCAAAAATCTTCCTCCCAGTTTTAATCCTGGGCCAAACTGCATTCTCTTTATGGCCACCAACTCTCCACTTAGGTACTGTTTCGCACCTTTTCTTCTTTTGTTGTAGTGCCTCCGATTTTCCTCTTGAGTAGCAGCAATTTTCTTTTTCGCGTCCTCACGCAGTTCACGACGTTGCTCTTCGAATTCCACCACCCATTCTTCTTCAACCAATTTTCGGATCTGTGGGTCTTCTTTAGTTTGCATCTCGACCCCGACAAGTAGCTGGAAAGGAGTTTTTCCCGTGCTCCTGTTTAATGTAGAATTCAGGTATTTCTGTACTTGGTCGACATGTTTATACCAATCATCGGGTTTGGGGGCAGTCAGTTTAGTTAGTAAAGGTATGAGTGTCCTGTTTACCCTCTCTACCTGCCCGTTCCCCCTCGGCGCCCCCGTCGTGACTAATAAATGCTTTATATTTTCTTCTTCGCAATACAGTGGGTTCCCAAAAACAGCCGCTTGCTTCTTCAGTCGATCGATAACATCCGCGGTATCAGTAGATCTAGTAGGATAAAGCCACGTAAACTTCGTGAACGCATCCACTACTACAAAGATGTGTGCGTATCTTTTCTTTGTAGCTGTCATAGGGCCCACATGGTCAATATGGTAAGTGTCTAACGGTGTGTCACCTTTGTCTAACGGATTTAGATATCCCTCTTGCTTGCCCAATTTTCGTTCGGCTAGGATACAATCGAGACAGTTAGATACCACATGCTCGACCTTTTCACGTAGCCCCTTAAACCAAAAGTCCTTCTTGACTATAGCTTCTTTTTTGGTGACCCCAAAATGCCCACGCTCGTGCGCCTGCCTGACTACCTGAACCTGCATAGCCTTCGGTACTACTATTAACACATCATCCTTACACTCTTTATACAAAATATTGTTCCTTATTACATACCCGTCGACCTGATTGCACGTTGCGGCGTCTAAAATCCTACGGACTTCAACGTCCTTGTTCTGTGCACTTCTCAACAGTGCAATCAGCCCGTCTTCACTTTCCGTTACATACATATTGCTCGGCAGGGGGTTTCTACTCAGAGTATCCACATGCTGCATGCTTTTACCTGGCCTATAACACACCTGATACTTAAACTCGTCTAGTAACAAGGCCCATCTGGCTACACGCACACACAAATCTTTCTTTTTCATTGTCATAGAAAACGCTTGGCAATCCGTGACGATAGTAAACGGCATACCTAACAGATATATTCTAAACTTGTTCAACGCTTTTCCAATTGCTAGTACTTCCAGTTCGTAACTGGTGTACTTTGCTTCGGCGGGAGTTGTTTTTCCGCTGGCAAAGTAGACCGGATGGAATTTTCCATCGTCCAGATCTAGTTGCATTAAAATTGCTCCGTAACCCTCTGCGGACGCGTCTGTATGCAACTCAGTCTCCGCGCCCATTCTATACAACTTTAACACTGGTTAACACTGATTCGTTGACAAGCGCTGTTTTCAAGATTTCAAAGGCCTCTACTTCTCGATCGCCGAACTGAAATTTTACCTCCTTTTTCAACAAATCCGTCAAAGGCTTAGCAATCTTCGCGTATCCCCTAATAAATTTTCGAAAGTACCCCGTAAGTCCCAAAAAACTCTGAACCTTTTTAACAGATGTTGGCTTGGGAAAGTTTGCTACTGCCCTAGTTTTATGTGTAGACGGCCTTATGGTATTTTTTGAGACTATGTACCCCAAATATTCAATTTCCTGCTGCAGGAAACGACATTTTCCCCAGTTTATAATTAGCCCATACTGCTCAGCTAACTCTATGACCATTTGCAAACGTTCCCACGCCTCCTCTAAATTCTTTGCAAGAATAATAATGTCATCCATATACACGATAACAATACCTTTACCTACTAGTTCTTTAAAGATCATCGAAATATACTTCTGAAACACAATGGGTGAAATCTTTAAACCAAACGGCAACTTCAAAAATTCATATTGCCCCGATGGCGCAACGAAAGATGTATATTTTCGGCTGTCTTTGTCTAAACACACGTGAAAAAAACCATTCTTTAAATCCAACGTTGTGAAAAACTGAGTACCTTGTGTTACGACCGTTCGCGGAGAGACGCGATCGCGAGATATCACGTCAACGAGAGTTGTAAGTTCCCGTTACGATTAAACAATCGACGCCACGAACTGATCGATTCCCTTATTTCGATTATGATAATAAGGGTAGTTCAATGAAATTTCACAGAATTAACACAACTAAATTAATGTTTATTGCAACAACTTATTAACTAGAACGATATAAATGGAACAACAAAAAGAAATGTGACTACGTAATGCGCGATATAAGATATGTGTTGACTGTTTGGCTTCTCGAAACGTTCTGACGCCTTTCGATTTTTGCCGTTTTTTTCTGGAAGGCGACCCCCACTACGTTCGGATCACGCCACATTCTTTTACGCGAGGTAAAATAACGGCCACGAGTCGACGTTTCTGGAGGTCGCTCTGCTTAATGAACCATGCGCTTGCCACTACAATGTTTGTTTGCCGGGCAGCCGCGACGATCCGTCTGCGGCATTATAGTGCCGCGATCGACAGTTAAGAATATGATCTATGGCAAGCCGCATGGCGTAACATTCTCCCCCCGTTGAGAGGGTACCGATCAAATTAGCGAGATGTGGTTGAAGTTCCCATCTTAGTTCGTCTCGGTGGCTAGTTGTTCGGGTTTCTCGAGATCGGGTTGAATTGGCAGTGGTACAAGCCTTTTGACGGCCCGATCCAAAACGCTCTTTGCCGTCTGAACTGTAGCTGTCCGGATGACACCATCGGCGCCTGGATAAACGTTGATAACTCGGCCCAGAGGCCAATGCATGGAGGGAACGTTGTCCTCTCTGAGGATGACGATTGTGCCTTTTTGGATGCCGTGTCCACCCTTGCTCCACTTATTGCGGTTGGTTAGCTCGTTCAAATACTCCTTATGCCAGCGGTTCCAAAAATGCTGTTTAAGCTGTTGGATATGCTGCCATCTGGAGAGTCGGTTCGATGGAATGTCTCTGAAATCTCGATCACGTAAGCACATTAGTGAATCGCCAATGAGAAAATGTCCGGGAGTGAGGACTAGGAGATCATTTGGATCGGTGGAGATAGGAGTTAGCGGGCGGGAATTGAGGACTGCTTCTATTTCTATGATAAGAGTGTTCAATTGTTCAGAGGTGAGTAACTCGTTGCCGGCTACACGCCTGAGGTGGCGTTTAAATGACTTCACCGCTGCTTCCCATAGCCCACCGAAATGCGGTGAATGAGGGGGAATGAAGCGCCATTCGATTTGTTTGTCGGCTAAAAATGCGGTTACTTTTTCTTTGTGATCGTCCGATTGTAATAAATCGTGAAGCTCTCGTAATTCGTTGCTTGCTCCTCTGAAGTTGGTGCCGTTATCAGAATGGATGGTGGAGCAATACCCTCGTCGGGCGATAAATCGCCGAAGAGCGGTGATGTAGGCTTCGCTAGTGAGATCGTCAACGAGCTCGATGTGTACCGCTTTAATTGCTAGGCATACGAAAATGGCTACGTATACTTTTATCTGACGACGGTTACGATCTCGTTTTTCCTTGATGTGGAACGGCCCGCAGTAATCGACGCCGACGTTTGTGAATGGGCGAGATTCCGTTACTCGCGCCTCCGGCAGATTACCCATCACGTATTCTACCGGCGGTGGTTGAGCGCGGCAGCAGCGGACGCAGCCTTTGATCGCCCGCCATACTTGACTTCGACCGTCGACGGGCCAGTATCTTTGTCTTACTGCGTATAACGTAGCCTGCGTTCCGGAATGCATGTGGATCTTGTGCTCGTGTTCTATGATGCGTGTTGTAACGGATGACTTAGGTAATATTATGGGATGTTTCTGGGCGAAGGTCATCGACGAATGACTGAGTCGACCCCCGACTCGCAATATTCCTTCCTTGTCTATGAACGGATTGAGTCGCGTGAGCTTACCCTTTATCGCCGCGTTCCGATCTTTTTGGAGTGTACGAATTTCCTCGGAGAAATGGATGTTTTGCAACAATTTTATTAGCTTATCGCGTGTTGTGCGTAATTCGGTGACGGTTAGGGGTGCCGCCCGGTTCTTTTTCTGTTTCCAACGGAGGCAACGAGCTATGATTCGTATCAACTTGGGCCCGGATGAATATCTTTGCAACAAACTGTAATCGGCGAGGTTCGCGGACAGACAAATCGCCCCCTTCTGCTCCGGTACTTCAACTTGCGGTGTTAGCGCCCATGTCGGCCAGTAGTTTTCCGGCTGGTAGAGCCATGCAGGACCGTGCTGCCAGATGGTTGGGCGCAGAAACTCTTCGGGTGTTTGGCCGCGTGATATTAAGTCCGCGGGATTGTCGTCGGTAGGAACGTGGCGCCAATCGCGGATGCTGGTTTTTGTTTGGATTTCGGAGACTCTGTTAGCGACGAATGTTTTAAGGGTGTGAGGTGATGTATTGAGCCAATGGAGGACGATAGTGGAATCGGTCCAATAGATAGTTCGAGTAATTTTGTGTGATAGGGCTTGTTGTACTGTCGACATCAGGGACGTAAGAAGGAGTGCTCCGCTCAGCTCGAGCCGAGGAATGGTCTGGCACTTGAGTGGGGCGACTTTCGATTTTGCGGTTAAAAGTTGGGTCTAAACACGGCCGTTGGTGTTAAGGGTTCGAAGATAAACACAGGCTCCGTAAGCCTTTTCGCTGGCATCGCAGAAACCATGCAGTTCAATTTCCATTGCGGACTCGATTATTGCCTTGCGTGGGAACCTGACGTTGTTTAATAAAGGTAATTGGGCATAGTACCTTTCCCACTCTGTATGTAACTCGATCGGAAGTGATTCATCCCAATCGATTTTCGACGACCATATTCGTTGAAGTAGCATCTTGGCCCGAACAATCACCGGTGCGAGCAGACCGAGCGGATCGTAAATTTTTGCAATCTCCGAGCTGATGATTCGTTTCGTGACTCGGGAGGGCGTGGGTTTGACTTCGACCGAGTAAAGAATAGAGTCGTCGGATGAATTCCAAAACACCCCCAGCGTCTTCAAGGTTTGCGAGTCGCCCAAAAAATGTTGGTGATTTGTTTCTTCTAAGGAAAGTCCGTGTAATAAGTCATTATCGTTTGACGCCCATTTTCGTATGTTTAAGCTGGCCAGTTGAAGTAAATTGGTGAGTTCTGTTCTGAGCGTGAGGGCTTCGTCCTTCGTTTCAGCTCCGGTGAGAGCGTCGTCGACGTAGAAATCCCGCTGCAGTACCTGTGCTGCACGTGGAAATCGATGTCCTTCGTCCTCTGCCAGTTGCTTGAGGCACCGAATAGCTAGATACGGGGCTGCGGATAAACCGAACGTTACAGTGTTAAGCTCATATGTTTCTGTTTCTCCACTCGCGCTGTGCCATAATATCCTTTGATATTTCCGATCCTCTGGTCGTACGGGGAATTGCCGATACATTTTCTTGATGTCGCCGGTGAGTACGTATTGATGTGCACGGAATCTAATTAATATATAAAATAAATCTTCCTGTAACTTGGGCCCTGTGTGAAGTGTATCGTTTAAGGAGGCTCCGGTAGTGCTTGGTGCCGATCCGTCGAAAACTACACGGAGTTTGGTGGTTTGACTCGATGCTTTGGTCGCGCCATGATGGGGTAAATAGTATCCGTTGTCGTCGGAGTGGTTGTCATTGACCTTCGTCATGTGTCCCAACGCCAGGTATTCCTGTATTACCGTTCGATATTCTGATTCGAAGCGTTTGTCGTGCTGGAATCGGCGATTGAGTAAGGCGAGTCGTTTACTCGCCAGCGTTTTAGAGGATCCGAGTGACTGAAGCTGATCGTTGAAAGGTAGAGCGACGATGTATCGTCCTTCGCTGGTGCGTCGGGTGTGGGCTTGGAAGTGTTCTTCGCATCGTCGATCTGCCTCTGAGATATGTTTAATTGAGGGTCCTTCATCGATTTCCCAAAACCGCGCGAGGTCTGCTTGTAAAGTCGTCGTGGATGTGTGAAATATGTTTGTAGCGGTTTGGGAAGTTGGACTCCCCCCGATTACCCATCCGAATCGCGTCTTTTGCAGACGCAGTCCAGGCTCGTCTGGCTGCGTGAGGTTGAGACTTGTCCCACACACATCGACGCGAGTGTTGAACCTGAGCTTAGTAGTACATCTATCGGAGCTGGTAAATGAAATCGTGGATCGGCCAATTTGAGATTTTTTGGTATCTCAAGTGTCGAACGATCGATGGGTTCGCTGGGAATTAAGGTTGATATGATTGGAATGATAAGGAACGTTAATGTCCGCGTGTATGTACCGTCAGTGGAAGTGATCGTGGCCGTGATGTGTCGCTTAGAGGTCGTTGTCAAGGTATCTAGAGCTCCGATCGGGACCGAACATTTGTTTTGCCTTATCTTTAACGATTTTGCTAATTCCTCGGTAATGAAGTTCATACTGGATCCGGTGTCGAGCAACGCTCGACAACGGATTGGTTGCTGTTTATCATTCAAAATATTAATCTGCGCTGTGATGACTAGATCATTGGACAGTAATTCGGATGCCATTGGTTTGATATGTTCGGTCATCAACGGAGTCGTCGATCGTCGGCGTCATTGGTTGTGTGTTCGTTTGTCACTGGGCGGTGGACTTGGAGACGCGGCTGTTCGTGGTGTTTCCGATCTGTGGTCTGTTGTGTGCTTTTTGCGACGAGTGGGTGATACGTAGGGTGGCAAAGAAGGTGTTGTGGATCGGCTATTTGATGGGGAAGATTTCGGGCTGGACGTGCTGGAACGAGACCCTGAATGGCGTTTTGTCCTATGCAGCATTGTATGATGTCGTTCTCCGCATACGCGACATGATCCTGCGAAACAATGCTTCGTTGTGTGCCCTTTCCCGAGGCAGTTGAGGCATAGTGATGCTCTTTTGACCTCCCGAATGCGTTCGCGAAGGGATTTGGTTTTGAAGGTGTCACATCTCCAAATGGGGTGTGGTCCTTGACAGGTGGGGCATGTTGGAGTAACCTGTGTCGCCGTAAGTGCATGCCCTCGTGATGCGCGTTGACGGACCGGAGTAGTTTGTTCCGATGATTCTCTTGTTTGTCTGACCGTGGTGATCGGTCTGGAGCTTCGTGCTAATCTCTCTAGGAAGTTTAGTAAATGAATGTACGGAGGCACCTCGTTATTGGGCAGCGTCATTTCCCATTGCTTTTGGATACTTAGTGGTATTTTCGAGAGGATGAGGCTGTTGAGCATAGCACTGGTATCGGGGTAGGATTCTCCTAATTTGTTCAATGCATATATGTGTTGTTTAAATGTGTGGACTAAGCGCCTTAATTCCGTTGGAGATTCCTTGGTTATCCTTGGATAATCAATTATTGCCATGCAGTGACTGAAAGCTGTGTATCGTGGACATTCGAAACTTTCCTTGAGAACGGCTATAGCCTGACTGTAGTTTACATTACTAAGGGGTAACGCGTTTAAACAATCGGCTGCTTCTCCTTGCAGGGCGGACTGCAGGTAATGGAATTTCTGTATGTCAGTGAGACTAGGATTTTTATCGATTGTGGAGGAAAAGGTATCATAAAACGTGTTCCATTTTTCTAAGCTTCCGTCAAAAGTAGGGAGCCGAAGATCTGGTAATTTAATGGATATCGGATTTAAACTTGCGGATGATGCACAGGTTGGAGGGTTTATGGATGTCGACGGCGAAGCTGTTTGCGCGTTCCTCAGAAGATTTTGTAACCTTGTGTCTACCGCGACGTACTGATCCCTTATTTCGAAGCCGCGCGCTTGTTCCTCCTCGTCCAATACTTCTAATTCGAGATGAATCGCTTCGAATTGACTCGCAACTTCGGTCAGTTGTTTCTCGTAATTCTTTAATAAGAAATTTTGCTGACTCTCGGATTGCTCGTACTCGTCCAGTCGGTTCGATAAATATGTGAATCGGCCGCTACAATAGCCTCGTCTCCGACGCAGGGAGATGATTTGGTCTTCGCTCGTCATCGTTGCCGAGGATAGGAGATGGTCGAAATAAGGAACGAGCTTACCTTACTGTCGTGCGGCGTGAGGTCGCGTGTATGTTTGGTGAGGAACGCCTTGTTCCTTTCCGACGGCCACTCGTTCGGTTGTATTGTTAAGTTGTGAAATTCGTTGCGTTGATGATTGTCCAGCTGCGACGGAAGGCTGCGTGGTTGCGTTCCCTTGCCAATGGGATGTGTTTCTTCGAAGATGACGCGTCTGACGTCACTGGTTTCGCTGTAGTGGATGCTCCTGCTCCCGCTGCTGGTTTTGATAAAGTCACGTGGCACTGTGTGGTCACTGGTAAGTGCACTCTTCACTGGCACGTAATCCGGCTCGAAGGACCAAATGTTACGACCGTTCGCGGAGAGACGCGATCGCGAGATATCACGTCAACGAGAGTTGTAAGTTCCCGTTACGATTAAACAATCGACGCCACGAACTGATCGATTCCCTTATTTCGATTATGATAATAAGGGTAGTTCAATGAAATTTCACAGAATTAACACAACTAAATTAATGTTTATTGCAACAACTTATTAACTAGAAAGATATAAATGGAACAACAAAAAGAAATGTGACTACGTATTGCGCGATATAAGATATGTGTTGACTGTTTGGCTTCTCGAAACGTTCTGACGCCTTTCGATTTTTGCCGTTTTTTTCTGGAAGGCGACCCCCACAACGTTCGGATCACGCCACATTCTTTTACGCCAGATAAAATAACGGCCAAGAATCGACGTTTCTGGAGGTCGCCCTGCTTAATGAACCATGCGCTTGCCACTACAATGTTTGTTTGCCGGGCAGCCGCGACGATCCGTTTGCGACATTATAGTGCCGCGACCGACAGTTAAGAATATGATCAATGGCAAGCCGCATGGCGTAACACCTTGCAATGCATCTAAAATATCATCAATTAAAGGCAATGGGAAATGTGAACACTCAATAAGTTCATTAAGCTCGCGAAAATCAACACAGACTCTGATAGAACCATCTTTCTTTCTAACTACAACTATGGGACTTGCATATTCTGAGTTTGACGGTTTTATTATGCCTTCATTTGTCCATAATTCCATCAACTCGTCCACCTCTTTTTTCTCCGAAGGCGCCAATCTTCGCGGCCTTCGAACCACAGGTTTGTCACTCTTTAAAACGATTTTTGCCGTTATCCCAACGTCCCGCTTTTTCTCCGGCCTATACCCCCTAATGATATCGCGAATCGCTTCACGATAATGCGGTTCCTGTACGTGTGTTAGGTCTGTTTCGTTAGTCTGTTCTACCACGTTAATTCTAAACACATCCGGCACGTCTTTGTTAGTCTTTTCGTCAAGCCGCAAGAAAGTCACTTCGCCTCGTTTAACCCGTAACTCTGCCTGATCCAGAAAATCAGTGCCTAACAACAGGCCGTGCTTCGTCAATATTTTGTTTGAAACAACGTGTAAAGTGATTGGCAGTTTATACCCATCAACCATCATTACCTTGGTGAATTCACCCCAGGTCTCATTGCCAGCGGAACTAAGACCGTCGAACTTAAGCTTGTATTTACCTAGCGGTGGTGACCCTAACCTCGCATATTCGTCTGATCGAATGAACGTGAGATCACTACCCGTATCCACTAATGCCACAAACCTACAATCATCTATCGCCACTTCTTTCACATACTTCCCTTTTTCGGATCTTGACACTACGCAAGTCTCTTTCGGTCGTGCCGTACACCTCGCTGCAATATGTCCAAATCCGCTGCACTCGGAACACCTAACACCTTCTCCCCTCTCCGGACACTTAACACTTAGATGACCCTCACTACCGCAAATGAAGCATCTTCTTTTCTTCATTGCATCTACAGATTGACTGGGCTTCCCGTTCTTCTGGGTTTTAGCCGGCTTCACAATCGACTTTGCTCTGCGACTCTTCTGCTCTTCGTACATCACTAACCTCTTCCTCAACTCTTTGATTGACGTAGCGCCGTACAATATAGCCTTATTGTTCTCGTCGTCTATTATTCCATCCACTATGTATTCCACCTTTGCTTCCTCCTCTATGTCCACATGGCTGGCTATTTCGAGCATGCGGTACATGTAAGCCAAACATGCTTCATCACTCTCCTTTTTTGTTTCCTCAAGTTTCCGATGTACTTGCCTACTGTTGACTTTCCTCGAAAATTCTTTCACTAGCCCCCTCTTCGACTCATGCCAAGTCCTGGCATGACACTCGAAGCTCGCAAATATTTTCGCTGATCCCTTCAACAGCTTCCTCGCGTAGACTGCCTTCTGCCCATCCGACCACATGCACGTATCAGCGACTTCCTTGAACGACTCGAACCATCGTTCGACATTTTCACCTTTGTTGCCACTAAACGACTCTAATGCATCTTCGACGTCTCTAAAACTCAGTGTCGAACCAACACATGCCCTTCGACAATATTCACCACGGTCCTGATACACCCTTCGCGTACCTCTCTTGTATCCTCTTGCGTTTTTTTTGTCATTTTCATCCTCACTTTCGTCGTCGCTTTCTTCTTCCGACGATATGTCATTACCATCCATGACCGCTTGTAGCCGTGCGCGTAATTCTACTTTTCTTCCCGTCGTTTTTAAACCCAAACTAGCGAGGCGCTCCTTCAGCTCCTTCGTATTCATTTTCTCAAAATTTTCATCTTCGTTACAATCACGCTCAGCTCTCTGTACATTTCCTAAATCTCGTTGACCGGTTAGCTCTTCACCGCCCGTCGATCCTTTAGGATACGATTGTCCAGCCCTACACGCCCGATTCAGCCTTGCAATCAGCACTGACCTCGCACCAGATATAGGGAGGTTCATTCGCGCGAGCTTACTCCTCAGCTCCTCCAGCGTCGAACCCTCTTCACCCGACAATCGTTCGTCCCCAACGTTTGCCATTTTTCACACTACACAAACTTAAACAGTCAACGATATCGTCTTTTATCGCACCGCGTACCGGTAAATTCACAACTAACTCGAATAGCTCTGTTAAACCGTTTCGTTTTCTGTCTTGTCCGATCCCGGATAAGCCCCCCAAAAAATGTAATATCGTGATATAATATATTTACAAGAAATGGATGATACAGATGTTAATCGGACAGAAAAAGACGATTGTTGTTCAACCTGAACTATTCACACCAAACGTACAGAAAACAGCACAACTAAATAATTAAATAACGACTCGACTTTCACAAAATGCAATCAACACTCTCCCGGCAACGCCACTCGCAAACTCTGTTTGTTGATTCCTTTTTTCCCGCCGCTTGGCAACCGCTCGTGGCCAAGATCACGTAGGCCTCCTCTTTCCAAAACTGCACGATCGAAAACAAACGCCTCGGCTCTCGCGACATTCCACGCGGTTCACCCGCCAACTCCCAGGCCTCTCACTCACGATACTACAATAATTTGAAACACAAAAATACGATTGCTGAGACACTCGCTAAATTGCTCGAACTATCACTTTCCAAGGCGATCACACGAATGAATATCTGATGAAAATCTTTTTCGCTATACGACTGCATTTGTTTGTTATATGCTCGCTGGAGGCATCGAGAAGGTTCCAATCGCCGTTGCTAGGCAGTTTCTGCCAAAAGTTTGTTGTATACTCTTTGGAAGCATCGAGAAAAATCCAAACGCCGTTGCTAGGCAGTTTCTGTCTGGAGTTTGATTCCTAATACAACGTGTGTCCCATTATATCGACATCTCCAAAGTACAATTCTGTGTGATTTCTAGGGAGAACAATACAACCGATCCACACCTTCGTCAGGCAAAACGTTTATCCCGTGACCGTGGCTACGTTCGGCGGCCAGTTGTCACCTCGAACCCACTTTCGCTATCACAAATATCGAACAATTACAAATGACAACAATTGCTTAATTATGGCTATGATAAAATCTAGGCTAAAGCATTAGAAGACTTTCCCAAAATTGCAAAGGGAAGGCTCCGGTTTTCCTTTCTTCTCCGACATATACAACAATTATTGCTTCTATTTTTTTTTTGCAGTAGCCTACTTGGCAACTTTTTCGTACTTATGACGTTGAAAATGAACTTTCGTGGCCGAAATGAAGCGTCTGATCTTTGGCAAATGTTCTTGTTGAGATATGTATAATTTCCTGTGCTGGACTAGGTTAAAGGCGTAATAGAGATACTTGTATGTGAATATCAGTGTGTGGAAGTATGTGTGTCCGAAACGTCTCGAAAACAAAGGAATGTAAACTCTTCAGTCAGTTAAGAGTCGTTTAAGAGTCAGTTAACAGTCGGGTATAGAAGAAAGTGCTGAGACGCGTGCAAGTGTGTATCGATGAATATATAAGGAATCGTTCATGAAATAAATATTTCATTATTTTAATATTAATCCTCAGTATAAATTTAGTGTTCCTATAACATTATTTCGGCCTCAAAGATCCACAATTTTCAACAGTTCTCCTTGTTTTCTCCAGCTACTTCCTCGGCTAAACAAAATATGTACTCCTTTCTGGATATTTTCGATCCGGTGCACTCTTTGTATAATATCCACGCGTTTAGCGCTGCCAAATCTAAGATATTGAAAATAACTTGAAGGGGCCATCGGAAACTCCCTACTTTCACACTATATTTGCGTGCCATCTGGTCAACGACGTCCACACCAAACTTTGTTTTATTATAAAAAACAATGTTTTCTGGAACACGTTTATAATAGTCTTCTACTTGTATACCTGTATGTTTGGTGCTTAGAAGGTTTACTTGTATACACAGTAAGCGTGCAGTTTTCTAATTTATATAAATGAGAGGAAAACAAAGTCGTCTTGTCCTTTTTCCCTTGAGCATCGAGTTTCATCTTTCCCCATATAAGGGAAACCACTCAAAATATATTTTGTTTTGACGTCAACTGCTAACCAAAACTTAATGGCAAATTTATGAGGTTTATTCGGCATATATTGCGTAAACCTGCATCGGGCTTTGCTTGGAAATAATTATTCATCTATTGAGATATTTTCAAATGGCTTGTAACAAGCCTGGCTATTACTTATAAATCTGTTCCATATTTCGCATATCAGCACAAATTTATCTGTTTGTAATCTTTCGGAGGCTTTCAATGATCTCGCTTCATGTGTGCCCTGGACATATAGTATTCCTAGAAAACTACGTAACTCAGCAACTGTTATTGTCCAGTCTTTTTTCAAAACTCGATGCGCCTCGGTTTCAGTGCAATCTTTTATGTGTTCCATTATGTGTCTGTCAATTATCCATTCGAAAGCACTGGTTCCACAACCGGATATAATATTTCTCTTAGCATAACCAGTAGGCCCTGCGATATCCTTGAATATCATACGAACGGGCGTCCTACCCCTAGATCCCTCGCTCTCAGTTTTATCCACTGTGTCTCGTCAATTGCGATTTCAATTTCATCCATTACATTTTGCGATGTGCTTGGAATGTTCGTCCTTTCATCCTCGGAGTCAGAACTAGAAAGAATACGCATCCTTTTCTTGTTACCACACGCTTCCAAGTAGGTTTCCTCTTCATTATTCGAAGATCTTTCTATCTCTTCACCTTCAATGTATACAGAACTTTCACTGTCAGCTTTGCTTTGGACTAATTCATACTGATCTCCTTCGGAGGTATCTTCAAAACAATCTTCATTCATGTTGACAATTTTGTTCGATATGTGGCGGCATTCGACCACGGAAATTTTCAACGGCTTCGCGACACAAAGCGCTATACCTTCGAAGCGTAAGGCCGACAGGCCTAATCGATATCCCTACGGTTCTTTCGCCGAATATCCGGTGGAATGCATACGCGGCAACCGTCGCGGACTTCTAATAAACGTGAGCGTAGTGAAGTTATCGAGGGGCAATAAAGGAAAGAATCTGTTTGGTTTTGAACCAAAAGATTCATTCTGCCCCGATCTGCGAAGTGCGAAAAGTTAAGCGAAGCCAACACAATTAGAGAAACGGGTTATTGTCTCTTGAGAGTTCAGTGTTAATCGTTACTTGTTATTAATCGTTGTTAAACGTTAATCGTTGTTAATCATTAACCGTTGTTAATCGTTAAGAGTTTAATAAACGTTATTGTTAAAAATCAAGAGTATTTCTTGGAGCACCTTCACCGACGATCACCTCAGATATCTTATTGTATCTCCTGGATGTACACATGATTGCTAGAAAAGGGAGATTGGTCAAAATAAGAAAATACTGTGCCTAAATTCAATTACCCTGTCGTAAATACTTATAATAATCTGAAATTTTTGCACACTGCCTTTGAAAAACGGATTGTTTATGAAATCAGCTAACCCGTCAATTTGACGGGTTTCGTAGGGATTCGTATATTACATACAAATTTTAAAAATGAAAAAGCTTAGGAAAAAATAATTGTGTGTATAAGTTAATTAATTTAGATTAATTTAATAGATTAATTTACTATGCAAAATGGTTAAAATTAATGCTATGGTTTTTGGGATATTTCATTTCGAAGTTTGAATGAAATCTGTCAAATTGACGGGTCCCGTAAACTTAGTGTTAAGAATGTCTAAACACTTCTGACCACGTCAACAGACGTATTATTTATATATTATTACATAATGTTACGTAATTTATTTTTATCCTTTCCGACAAATTGTCTTTTGTGGCTTGTGTGGTTACTCTAGCTTTGTTCTCGTTATACATCGATTTTGAGCCAAAGCTATATTTTTGAAATATTATTCGCAAATTTTTATAAAGATAAAACACGTTATGTTTACTAAATGCAGTCGCTGTACTTTTACTGCTTCAGGAGTATGAAGGGAAAGCTGAGAGTTCTGAGGCATAAAGCTTCGAAACCATTCGTACGATGCTGTTTCATTCTTTATCCTATTTTGAGAAATATTTTTATGACTTTCTTTAGTAAATAAAACTGCAAAATTTCTCGTTCGAATCGGTGAAACATCATAATTGAGGTTTGTCGAAGCCAATCGATATTAATAAATAAATCGATAATATAAATAAATTTTCTTCTTCGTTTATAAATATTTGTGATGTCACGAAACGATGTAATATTGGATAAAAGAAGATAAAAACTAAGTTTAGTATCAAAACCTACATGTTTCACCTTAAACCTTCTTTCGTAAAATCATTAAAACTTTTTTGTACTTTTATTTATTTATTTAACTAACAATACAATTTTTGGATACCGTTATTAATGCATGTAATTCGTATTGTTCACTGACAGTGTATAGACAAAAACGGCCGTTATCAGTAAATAACCCGGAGGTGCAACAGTAGCTAAAAATTTGTAAATTCGGCAAGTAAGTGGGTTGTGAATGTAAGAGGTCAAACCAAAAAGTCTCTTTGTTTTCTTGCAATCCCCTCAATTGTAACGAGTTTACTTCCATTGTTTCGTAATGATCAATGCCCTAGTTTTTAATGAGTAACAGCTCTTTGCAATCAGGATTCTTAGCAGCATAATCATTACAAGCTGTCGTGGAAGGGGAGTTCAAGCATATTGTGTCAACTGATTTTATATATGATTGCACAGACTCATAATAAATCAAAATTGATGACCAAGTTGTTCATACTTTTCTAAAGGTCGATCTTATTGACCGAACATTGGTAATCGAGAACTATTCACGAACAGATTATCCAATGGAAATCTTTTATCGTTTCCAGTCCTTGAACTACAAGTCATAATTGCTTCCATATGTTCTGAATATTTCCAAAATGTTTGGAAGTGCTAGTTCGGTAAGCGAACCTTCCTTGAATACTTCTGACTAATAGCACGCTTCAATAACCATAAAACTATAAATGGAACTAAAATAACTGTAATCCAACAACAATAACTAAAAAGAAATTAAAAAAGAAAAGTATATTGGATCATCATGAAGATGGGATATATAGAGAATGGCCCATTTTAATCTATAAATCCAATTATATTCTCGAATTATTTATTGATACAAAAATGTTTCAAACAGGATTTGTTTGGTCGAGAGTAATGTTCAATATAATGGAATAAATTTTCGGAAAGTTCAAATGAAAAGCAGAAACGAATTATTTGTTATTGGACAAGTCTAAAGACAATATTTAATATAATGAGATTAATTGTTATTACCAAATGAAATTTTATTTTTTTGTTTATTACTTTTATTTGTTATTTACCGATCGTTGAGAGAATGTATTTTTACATAAATATAACGTTTCAATCAGAAAGATCGCTGTAAATTACAACTTGTAATTTTTAATAATATTACCTAAGAATAATATGAACTGTGATCTGCCTATTGAAAAATAACCGTATTAATTATACGATTTTTTCATTGTACATAATGAAACAGATAAGACAAAAACAAAAGATATTTATATATTATCATTTGTTGTCGGATTTAATCCATATAGAAAATAAAATTTCATTTACAACTAAAAAATAATAAATAAATTATTTTTGGTATCGTCTAAACGATTATTATTTAAATAAGAAATTTAATTCTTATTCAGAATTAAAATGCTATTCTAATTTGTTATTTATTATTTAACAGGTAAATCAAATGTTGCTCAATTGTGTTTGTAAGAAAACATAAACTTAATATATGTAATTAACCATAACAAACCATCTTTTTTACATTATTATTTTTTTTACATATGGAGATGTAGTTCCGTTTTTATTTGGAATTATGTATTTTTTTGGCATCATTTGATAATGCTTCTCAAGATGAATTCTCATTAACCTTTCATGTATATTACTGATTTCAAATAATTTTTGAGATATTGTGTGATAAATTAACTGATTTTTGCGGGAAAATATTCCTCAAGTAGGTCAAAAGCGTGGCTGGTGGTCTTGTTCGCGTCTAAAGTGCCACGTATCAAATATTGCATCTTGTGAAATAGAAAAATATATAGTTCCATTTGAATTTTATCTTGAACTTTACGTTAAATTTGAATTTTACCTCCATATCTTGGAGAATAATGATGTAAATAAGTTAGTACCTAATTGTACCATACAATCGTCATGTAACAATTTTTGGTATCTGTAATACGTCAGGCAATAAAGGGCTGTCCATAGTTACCGAGGATAACCCATGTATTAAAAAGGTATTTTCGGTATATGTTGAAATGATTAAATTTAATATATGTATATAAAAAAATATTCCATGTATATAGTAAAAAAATAAGATATTTACCTTTAAGGTAATGTTATCTATTATTCTTTCGTAATATGTGTATATATACTACTGTCTTATATTATGCACATGTATATAGATATATATTCATATGTATAATACATACAGTAGTACATATATAGATACATACTACTACCATATGTAATATACTAGTGGAAATGCTAACACTATGTACTTATGCTATAAATTAATATTAATACGTAGTAATAGATATTAATACCGATACTAATACTATACGATATTAAACATCATTCTAATAATTTTACTTTTGACAAATAAATAATTAGTTTCGAGGTTAGGGATTTCCACCTTTTGCACTCTGCGCAGGCGTTCCTGTTTAGTTACTTTTGAGAGATTCAATGTTTGTACAGGCAAGCCACTGACGAAACGTTTCAGTGAAAGCCCAACAATATGCATATAGTAAGTGGCATTAATATTCGGCAATGTATTATGGCAGATATTATATTACTGTGTGTGATATTATATTACAGATACAATTTTGGTGGAATAAATTGAGATTATATTACTGTATCTACAGATAATTGTTCTACCAAAGTTGTCCACTTGGAACATCATCGTTATTCCAAATAATAAAGGAAATTATTGCTTGCGGAAGTTGTAAGGTATAACGAATGAAGAATTTACCATTCGATTTATGTAACAGACGAAATTGCAATGTATACTAGCCAGTACCGCTACCCACCGATGAATCAGGAGAAGATACAGCATTAATTTGAAGCTCTGTTATTCCAAGAAACAATTAGACTTCACCGTATAACTCCGCTTTATGGATTGTATCGAAAATATCGGATGCCGATAACACTGAACATTGGCGCGTGATAATCAATTTTCGTGCACTAAACGAAAAAAACAAAGCGACAAGTATCCACTACCTCAAATTACCATTTCGAAACTCTGGACCAACTAAGAGATGTAAAGTATTTCTCAATCTTTGATCTGGCAAATGAATTCCAACGTTTAATATATCAAGTATTAATTCAATGAAATATAAATTCAAAATTATACGAATGATATAATAGTCTACTCTTCATCTCTACAGAAAGCCAAAATTTAAAGATTGTTGAATCACCTCAAAAATCGCGGATTTTCTTTCTCAACCAATATAAGTGAATCTCTGCGCAAAGAAATTACATACTTAAGGCATAATTTCTGCCGACAGTGTCAAACCAGGTCCAAGGAAACTTCATGCGATAGAAAATTTTCTTACTCCAAAGTCAGAATGCAACAATCCAGAATCCAAGGACATCTAACAATTCTTAGGATTGACAAGGATCACATATTATCGTTGTTATCAGAGACTAGTTTGTTAACGCAAAATCATTGATTCAGCTGCTAGAAAAAGAAAGTCGTTTGAAATGAACCGATGAACAATAGAAGTACTTTGAAAATCTGCAAGACGAAGCCTGTATAAAACTAGTACTACATTATCTAGATTTCAACCATCCAATCATTATCATTACCGACGCTTTAGATCATACAAATACTGAGTGCAGTATTGAGCCAAGATGAAATGGTTCCGATTTACCGGTTCCATATGGTTCTCGCAATTTATACACAGTCGGAAAGAATTATTCAGCAACTGAGAAGGAATGCCTGGCTATGATGTATGCTACGCAATATTTCCGGCCTTTTGTGCGTAAATTTGCACTCATCACCCACTATCGACCCTTAGTCTAACTATATTCAGTCGAAAGATCCCATTTCAAGATTGGTTAAATGGAAATTAATATCGCTAGAGTACAAATGCAATATCGTACTCAAACCTCGAAAACGAAACAAAAACGCAATCGTGTTGTCTCGTAATTCAGTGGCCTTCTTTTAATCGCTCGCAAAGATAAGGAATTTAAGGAACGAAACGAAATCAAGGAGGGTTTACATAGAGCGTACCTCCTTGCAATTCGAACGAAGGACCAATTACAGCGCCACGTCTATCCGTAGAAAGAGGAAAAGTTCACCAGGAAACAATCAACGCAACAACGAAAGACGTTGGCGCACCGTTCCTCAAAACCACATAGAAGGCGATATAAACTCATATACGATACATTCACTCTAATAGCACATTTTAACACTAACCAACGATCATCTTACGTTAAGTCTGAACAATAAATAAAATACTAATAATTCACAAAGGGATCTAATAACGTTGGTCGAAGGAGAAACCGAAGAACCTACTTCACTTGAAAATCCCAGCCCATTGAGTGAAATAGAGAATTCACGCGATCAAAGTCTGCAATCTCATCTATCTCCTCAGCCTATAAGAATATAGACTCCACAAATTCTGGAAAGCACTTGAACGCAGTTGAGAAGTATTATTCCCAATTATTAAGAATCTGATACAGATATATCACTCTCCTAAGATTCACAACCCGAAGAAGGAGAAGGCAACAACGAGTCTTGTAAAATAAACATATCCGGAGAAATATTTATCGCTATAATGGAAAAAGATGTACATTTAATATGTACATTTAATAAGTCCGCAAATTGCTACTTAAAAAATGCCAGGGGAAGAATTCTTGCTGATGTCGGTTACTCGGAAAAGAGTCACCTGTTAAGGAGAATCCGCAGGAAGGACAATTAATCGTCACTACCGTTCAGCCGTTCAGAATTTTTTCCATGAATCTAAAACAAATTTGTCATAAAATATATTTTTGAAGAACTGAAAGACGAAAATATCGTCACAGTACTACGAAACTTGAAAACTATATTCAAAGAAACGAGAACGACAGCCGTTATATTGTCATTGGCAAAGAACCAGAATCAACCTATCATTCGAAAATACTAAACTCTCATCTGAAAAATACTCAAAAACACCAACGTCGAAATTACCCCATATACGGAAACAAGTATAGCACCTCCAGAGGATATTCGAAAAGAGTTTATGGAAGAAACACGTAGCAGTATACAAACGAATCATCAAACCATAAAGATGTTTCAGAATAAGATATTCATGACGAGGAATGAAAAACGATGTACAAGAATTAATGAGAAAATGCAAAAGCTGCGAGAAACAACAGTTGGTAAGAGCGAAAATCCCACAACTGATGTTTATTACAGACAATATATAGAAGAACCTGTCACATACCAACTTAACCAAAAACTGCATAGCTGTTGCGATACCGAACACCGGAGCCACAACAATAGCAGATGCCTTCTCAACGATTTTAATTCCCATCTTCGACACATCACACGCAATCCTCACAGACAAAGGAACAAACTTTTCAGTTCAATTCGGAATCAGTCTTTTATTCGATTCAGGAGCAGTTATATTTTATGGGAAGTCAAATGTTTTATTACGGTGAAGTTTTGAATGGTACAAAGTCAAAACTGGTAATGGCGGTAACATAGCATGGTTCCACGGCGGCAAATGGGACATAATAAGTTTTTGGTATCGGTCGAGCGGAAAGGGCACGTGGATCTCGCGATTGGCGCATACCAACGTAGAATATTATTCCACGTGAGAATCGCAGCATCGTGTTTTCAAATTATGGACAATCTCGTGGAATTTACTTTTGTGAGTTAGACGTGATCAACAGTCGCGCAAGATGCGGCGAGAATCCAACGACGAAACGTTACCATTGATTGAAACGAACTTTACATAATGTGTCGGTATTAGTTTCTAGTGCGTTTTAACTAAATGTATTGCGCCCGTAAAAATACACACAACAATACGACACAAATAATAGTAAATTCCAGACCAAATTTAAAAAGTAGTATTTGTAACATCGTTACTATTTCGTGCTCTTCCATGTATGGAATTGACCGATATGTCTTTTAGGGAATTCGTATCATTGTTTTATATTATTATTATGTACATAACGTGTTACTATACTTACCCTTTTGCTATTAGTTTACTATTATCCTATTAGATTGCGTTAGAATAAGAGGATGGTAACCAGAATCTTGGTAATCTGTAGAGCAATCAACGAACTAATTCTAATATTATTTTTGAAAACAGATCTGAATTAATGTCCAGTCTCATTGATATTTTTCATCGAGTCATGAATATTTGAAACACGTGCATTCTCGGTTCTCACACAGTCTGACAGGACGAAAGAAGGACATCTAACAGGAAAGAAGGAAATTAGTGTATGAATGCGTGGTTCACTCACGATCGATCAAGGGAGAAAGTGCTTACGAGGGAGAATGTAGGGCGAGCGGAGAATGATGGATAAGAATGGGAAACGGATCAGCCGAATGACTGGCAGTCAGAATAATAGGTCTGGCGAATTGTAAGTGCGCCGCGTTTTCATGTCAAAAACAATGCACATAGTAAAAGGGTAAATAGAGAAACGACCTTATAAATGATTTTTTGTCGATTACGCTTCTGTCAGGTTTGTTTACGAGCAAGACTAGAGTAAGTGCTATTCTAGCAGAATGCAAGAAAATTATGGGTATCTGTGTGGGTGTGACGTTTAACCGCAGTTTCATACAAAAATCTGAACTTTAGAGCGAGAACGTTGTTGTGGAAGTAATGATAAGTAGAGCGCAGATGTTTGTGCAAATTCATATTTTTATAAATTGAAAAAATGAAATCTGAGTAGACGATTGTTTTACTATAAATGTTATAACGAGTACTACTATATCTTGTATGTTTTATATTTCGTTCGATCTAATACTTCATATATAAAACCGATAGTACTCATTGTTATATATATTTATTTAATTAATATTTATAATAAAACAATTGTCTATATACGAAGCATAAAAGTTTCAGTAACGATATAGTACATGGCATTAGCATTATGTTAGGCATTATTTTACATTAGTCTTTGATTCCCGCTTTCTCGCTTGTGTGAAGGAAAAGGATTAGACTCTTACGTCGTTGGAATTGAAACTTAAATAACTCAATTTAATATTCCTTTGAAATTACTTGACTTGTGATTTAGAGAGTACACGTAGATACCCCGACCATTACACTAAACAATTGTACGTCCCTGTTTATAAAATATGTGTCTCACACCCACAATGATATACCTTTGCCACTCGAGGTTTACCGATTAGTTGAACGTTATCACTTTGCTACTAATATTTCCTGCTTTCTGTTCGTTAGCCATAAGCCCGCGTCAATTTGTTCCCGTGCCTTGGCCATTCCTGTAGCTCCCGGCTATACGTCGCATCGATTCACCCTAAGTTGATTCGTCTTCGCATCTATTTCCTCATCAGTCAGTGCAATTAACAACACAGAATTTGCCTGATTAGCAACTCCATAACCTAAGAATTAGCCCGGCTACATAGTCGCCTCCTGTAGCTCGTAACCATCTTCTATATTTTGTATTACGTTTAAATTTTTATTTACAGTCGTGCATGTAACTGAAACAATAATTATCTTTGCTACAAAGATATAATAATTATAAAAGGGGAGAAATTAAGTAACTATAAATAGCAGAATGTTCCATAGCATGAAACTTTTTATTTATATATTTTACTTTCCATTTCTTCGTAATACAAGAAATGGAGATAGTATATTTCATATATCTTCATCAAGTTCCTAAACTCCTCTTTGAAATTAATAATCCTGATTGAACGGTCAAGATGGCTACAGTTATTGGCGATTTTAATGAACTTGGATGAAGGTGGTCTTATTTGCGCCTTTTGACGTCATACGAGATTTTCTTATTTCACAAGATCTTTGCTAAGCGAATCCTTAAGACACGACCTTAAGATTAATCATCAATCACAATTATGAAATCAAAAGACATCTGAAGACTGTTCTTGAGACGATCTTAAGTATAAGATTGGGGTATGAATATCGTCCATAGATTTATATGAAGCAGGTCATATGGGATGCAATTTTGAGCGTAAGAAACCTATCGTTATATAGGGCATATTAGCAAAGTTCCATTTGTCAAATATAATACGTGAAAGACTAAGACATTGTAAAAGCAGGAATATCTTTTCGCATCTTTCTTTGTTAAAGTTAAAGTATCTGTTGAACTAATTACTGATACGAATCAATTACTTTATTTAAAACTATATGATTCCATTAAAAAAAAAAACGTATTTTGTCATCATATGATTTGCATCTGGCCATATACAAAAAAAATTATTATAGCAGATTATGTTTCCTTCGAAACTATTCATTTCTTGCCTAAAACATTTTTTCATACAGTGGATAGTATTTCAGTAATTTGCATACATTTTTTGTTATCAAACAACCTATATATATATTTTAATGTTGAAAGTATAGCTAGAGAGAAAGAAATCTGTTTCTTATATTTTTTATTTCGTATTTTCCATCTATTTCTTATTTTCTATCAAATATTATAATTGATATTTATAATTCCCTAATTGAATTTCCAAATTAAATTGAAATTCCAAATGCAAAGTGACAATTTTTATTGCTAGGCTCCGTTTTCGAGAAAATCGACTATGCAGTTTGAAGTACGCGTGCACTTGAAAGGTAATGACTCGGTTGAACGAGTTTCTGCACACTTATTGTTAGATACTCTGTTCTTAGCCAGCTAAGTTGACCACATAGCCACAGTTTTTTTAAATTATAACGTTTATTGCCCAAAGAAATACGAATTACGTATTTTACATTCTCAATAAACAAAAAATTTCGGTTCAGAAGTGGCTCTGACGAAAGTTAAAAAAGTCGTTAACGCAACGGTACGATGTAGTCATATAATATTTGATGCATGATTTACACATTTTTTACATTGCAGTAGTTGATTCTATCAAAACTGCTCATAAGTGGTACCGTTACGACCGTTCGCGGAGAGTCGCGTTAGCGAGGAAACGCGTCAACGAGAGGCGTAAATTCTCGCTTCGATTTTGATAGTCGACGCCACGAACCAGACGATTCTCCTGTTTCGATTAGAATAACAGAGGTAGTTCAAATGATTATGACACTGAATTAACAGGATTAATATAATCTTCTATTTTTAACAATATTTAAAATTATAATTAACACGTTACAAATGATTTAACGATGATATATTTAGTTTATTATTATAATTCGACTCCACTTTATAATATTTCTCGACGTATTCGTTCGACTAAGCGACCTTGATTTTGTTTCTCTGAACCTCTCGATGCATTCGGTTTGAATCCTCGTATGATACTGATTGCCCTTCGATTTTTTCCTTTGTCTTCTTTTAAAGGCGACCCCCACGGGCCACGCAACCGATCGCGCATATGATCACTTATGCCACCTTTTTTGTGTAGGTAAAATAACGGACCGAAGGCGAATCGATGTTTTTTAGAACTCGCTGCTTGATGACAACTATGCGCTTATCGCTACACTGTGTATATCTTGTCACGTAAACTTGTGACTCAGATTATAAAAACAAGAAGGTTGAGCCGTAACACAACTATTAACTTTCTTTTTATTACACTTTATTATGCACTTAATAGTCGCAATTGAGTATACGCTGAATTGACACGTATAAATTATACTTTACTCTAACAATTTTATATAAATTAAGTAGGCTACTGATCTAAGGGTAGAACCCCGGTAAAGAGATGTTGACTGTTCGAAAGATGAAAAATCAGTCAAGTTTAGTGACGATGTTGTGGCGAAGGAAATCTAGTGATAGGTGGGTCTAAGGGCACCTGAAGCACTGCAGGGGCCGCTTCGGGATGGCTCTGATCCTCACGGTTGACCAACCCAGGGCTATTTTCTCTGCCTGGGCTATCTGTCGGGCTCCCGCCACCGGGCACTTGATCCACGCCGATCCGAGGCCGCCTCTGGTGGCGCCGATCTCTCCGACGTGCACCTCCGCGCAGCTACATCCTGCCGCCGAGGCCAGTACTTGCCGTAGTTCTTCCTTCTTGACCGAGATGTCTATCCAGGTCACTCGAAGTTCCGCCATCCTGGTTGGCGTGGCGACTCTCACCGCCATCGGGTCTAGCGCCTCGGTCAGACGCGACGCCAGCAGCGACGCCTTTCCCCTGTCCCTGTCTCCAGGGACCCTGATGATGATGACGCCCGCCATTGCTTTCTTCATTTCGACGGACTCTACACCGAGCTCCGAGAGCGGGGCCTTCGCTCCGGCTGCTTCGAGCACGTCGGCGTACGACATCCTTGCTCCCTCGTTCAGCGTCAGAATCACCGCGGATGTTCGCGGTGCGCGAGGGAGCGTGGCCGTCTTTGGTGCCTGCGACGGTCCTCTGTTCGTTGCGGCGGCGCTCGGTTTCGGCGCGCCTGTCGTCCTTAACTGGGGTTGCTGCTGGTGTCCTCTCATCGGTGGAGCCACAGTCGCACCCTTCCTCGCCGTCTCTCCTCCAGTGGCAACGGCTGTTTTCCTCTGCTTCTTCTTCTTCCTTTTCTTCCTCGCTTCTACCACTGTCCACTCCCCCACCCTCCTGCTCCCTCGGGAGCGACGTTGTTTGAGTGGCACGGAGGGTGGCGGAGCGGTCCGTGCTTCGACGTGTTTCGGGGGTGCGTTGCCCCCTAAGTATGGAGGGTTGCAGTTCTTGCACTACCCTCTCTAGGGTATCGATGCGTGCTCTGTCGCTCCCGCCCTTCTGCGGAGGACGGCCATACTCGGACGCCGGGCCGGTGCACCGCAGGCCCATTTCGCCAATTCTTTGCGGAGGGCTGCGTTTTCCTCCTCCAGTGCGGACAGCCTCATGGCTACGCTGTCGCTGTCGCGCGCTGGTCCCGTCCTCGTCGAAGATTCGCTCTTCCACGCGGCGATGATGTAGCTCGCTGCGTCTTTGAGTTTTCTAATATAAGTCCCTTTGAGGTTGGACGATGTCGTCGCAACCCGCATGATCTCAGAAACGTGCATTATCAACCCGGCGCTGACGTCCGCGACCGAGCTCGTCCTTATTTGAATCGCTAGTTCTTCGGGCACGTCCGGGGTTGTGACAGCAATCCTCCTCTTCTTACCCCTGGACGTCGTAGAAGCCAGCGATGAGCGCCTACGCGATCGAGGCGACCGACTCCTCGTCGTCGGATTTGACGACGACGGATTTGACCTGCCATCGGTGGCGTGGCATCGTCTACCATGGCCGGAGCGAGAAAAACGCTCTCCGACCTGTCCTGTCTCAACTGAGACCTGGACGCCCTCTAACAGGTCGGGCCCTGTCCGGAGGATATCTAGAGGTGGTCGCCTAAGGTGACGTCAGGGTAAAAGATTTTGGGGTTACATCCTCTAAGTTCCTGCGTTTCTTCAGAATCGATGGATGAAATTTGGCCTTTGGCGGTGTTGACAATTCAAAACTTACTCTTGATTCTCTTTCTGTTCCAAGTTGTGCAAGTAATTTCGGTGTGTAAATGTTTATAGGAGCGGAAGGCGATGCAATGCTAACGTTAGGTGTGTTACTAACAGTGTTTTTCTTAATTTTGCAGCAAAATATGTGAATACATAGGTTTGACAGTCCTATCTTATTAATCAGATACAAGCATATGAGTCCAATGGATATATATCCTATTATTTGCAACGTAGTGAGACCCCAAGTGTTACGACCGTTCGCGGAGAGACGCGGCCGCTAGGAGATCGCGTCAGCGAGTGTTGTAAGTTCCCGTTACGATTGGATAATCGACGCCACGAAATGATCGATCCCCTGATTTCGGTTAGGATAACAGAGGTGGTTTAATGAATGTAACACTGTATTAACAAGTTAACATAGAACAATATATTTTACAATAATATGATGAAGATGTTACAGAAATTTGACTCGACTTTGATCTCTAGATAAATTCGTTTGCTATTGGTCTGATATGTCGAAGTATCGCGTTTGACTCGTCAGAAGGAACTGCCCGCCCTTCGATTATTTTCGTCTTTTCTGCAAGGCGACCCCCACTACGTTCGGATCACGCCACATTCTTTTACGCGAGGTAAAATAACGGCCACGAGTCGACGTTTCTGGAGGTCGCCCTGCTTAATGAACCATGCGCTTGCCACTACAATGTTTATTTGCCGGGCAGCCGCGACGATCCGTCTGCGACGTTGTAGGACCGCGAGCGACGGTTATAAAATACAGCCTGTGGTAAGCCTCGTGGCGTAACACCAAGTTTTAATTTGTGTCATTCTGTGCGAGAAAGTTAATTGATTGGCTGTATTTTCTATTTGATTCAAGGTATTAGTATAACCGTTTAGGTTGCTCATTACTTTAGGAGTCTTTTCTAAGGTATTAATCATTGAGGATAAATCTACGTCATTAGTTATATAATTTTGATCTTAATATCGTAAGAAATGCTCTTGGGATTGCCACTGATTCTCATATGGTTGTCTCCACACAATATATCTACAGTTATTCTAGTTTTCAACAGAGAGGGCTGCTTCAGGTTGACAATTTGATGTCCTTCTTTAGAGAATATATTGAGTTCTATTGGTTTTTCTGGTATAGTTATGTAGCGATTTTCGTTTTTGAGTGGTATAAAAGTTATTTCTACGATCTTATAGACTGTGAATTTACAAAATCTCATGGTATTGTCTACGCTAATTATTTCGGATGCGCAATCGTGTTTTGAACGTCTATCATGTATGGGTTGAGTTTGTTTGCAAATATACAATTCGTGTTTGATTCGACATTGCTTGTCCAAATACATCTGGTCTACATTCATATAAGTTAATCCTGAGATGAAAAATATCTGACGTTCGACTAATGGGGCGAGAAATGCTCCGTTCTTTTGAGTCGGTATGATGGGGTATACCTGTCCTATTTCCCATTCTGAGTCAATTATTGTTGGAATTGAAATTTTAAAGATCTTTTCGCTTTGGACAAACAGTGTGAGTGTAGAGACATCTAAAATGTTTTGGAGATTATTTTCTTTTGGTGAAAATCCTTCATTTATGATGTGATTTCCTAAAGCCTTAGCGTATTGTTCCAAGAAAGTGTGATGATTTATAATCTGGGGACTAATAATTCCTTGTTTTCCTAGTAAAATTAAATTGAATATTTCATCGAGTTGAAAGTGTAGATCTGACAAAGGGCTTTCTATAGAAATGGTCTTGACGGTTAAAAAGTCCTAGCTTGTTTACTTGATTTATTTTATTTTGTATGTCCGCGTTTACTTTTTCTAATTGTTTTAGGCTGTCGGTGTTTAGGATTTTCCTAATTAGAGCGGTTTGGTTAACTACAATGGTTTTTAATTCGTTTCCTTTGCTAAATAGTTTGTCGATATTCTGGTTTATCAATTGTAAATCGTCAGAATCTAGGGTTCTGAAATGCGTTTTGCTGATTGAACCTATAGCGTCTATTAATCCTCTCTTAACTCTAGAATGAGTTAATAATCTTAAATGTGTTCCTAGCGTTTTGATGTTATTGGACTTGTTAGTTAAGGAAAGTATCTCTGATTTTACTTGACATGGGACGGTACAATGTTTTTGGGTCTCTGTTATGTGATTTCCTAACGTATCGATGTGGTTAAATATATCGCTTACATCTATTCCTATATATACGTTAACATTTTCATTATACAAATAGGCTCTAGATATTTTCTCGTGGAAAATCGCATTATTTTCGATCGGTATTAATTCTAATCCGAGCACGAAGGTTGTACATGAGATGAGCGTCCTGAAAAGTATGGTTTAATTCTGTTACCATGTATCTTCCTAATTTGGTTATTGATTAAAATTTCGTAATAAGGAGTCATAGCTTTTTCGATGTGGTAAGGACCTAACCATTCATCGTCCAATTTATCCGTTTTGTGATCATTATGCACAAGAATCGCGTCTCCTTCTTTAAATACCGTTTGTATTTTAATGATTTTTCTTTGCTGATCTCGCATGTAGCGTTTTCTACTTTGTTCAAGTGTTTGTCTAGCTAGTGTTTTGTATTTGTCCAATTGCTTTTGCCATAGTGTAAACATTTCTTCATACGTGTAGTTGAATGTTCTGGATATTGAAGAAGGGAGGTTAGCTTATCGTCCAAAGGTTAGTTCAAAAGGTGAAAAACCGGTTGCATCGTGTATTGCTGTATTATATCCTAAGCATATGAAGTTTAATACTTCGTCCCATTCTTTGTCTGAGTCGTTTAGACTTGTTCGTATCATGTCTTTTACCGTTGCGTTGTTCTTTCTAGGGATCCGTTAGATTGTGGGTGAAAGCTGGTCGTTTTTATATGTTTTATTTTAAATGCTTCTTCGAATTTCGTCATGAGTTCGCTAATAAAGTTCTGTCCTTGGTCTGTTAGTATAGTTTTAGGTGCTGAGAAGATGTAAATGTAATGATTCAATAAGGCATCTATTATGGATTCGGTTCTTTGTGTTTTGAGGGGTATTAATATCAGGTATTTGGTCAAATCATCATGAATAGAGAGTATATATTGGTTTCCTCGTTTAGTTTTCGGCATGGGGCCTATTATATCCATTGCTATTTTTTCGTTTGGTTCAGTGGGCGTTTGAGGTATTACGGGAAGTTCCTTGGAATTGGGATTTGACTCTCGCGGTTGGTTGATTTATTGTTCTTCCTCTTACTATGTTCTTGTTGCGTTCGATTTCCCCTATAAATAACTCTGCCTCGAAAGCTGTATCTTGTGCTTCTTGGAGATTCTTCGGTCTTGCAGCCGATGTACGTATTTCTTTTTCAGGTTTCAAATTTAGAATAAACACTTTTGTGGCACGTTCAGTTTCAACATCTATGACAACTGCTCGACGTATTGGATCGCGAATTTCGTGTTGGAGTGCGTATATCAGTTCGTTGAGGTTGTGTCGGAACCTCTTCACATAACTGTGTACTGATTCGTTAAAGTTTTGTCGCGTACGTTGCAATTTATCACGAGCTCCATTAGATGTAATACTCACAGATACAAATTTTCTGAGGTTTTCAAAAAGGTCTTCATAATTCTCGATTTCAATGTGGCGGATACTGCGTTCTGCTTCTCCGATGATTCTTTGTGTTAAAATTAAGCGTAATAATGTGCGTTTTTCTCGACATTCGGCTCGAGCTTCTCTTACCCGTTTAATAAATCCTTCTACTCCTATATCGTCTTGTCCATTGAGTGTAGGAATGAAGTCTAGACAGGTTTTTGCATTGTACACGGAATTGTCATAACTTACCGCGTCTTCTTCACTGTCTACATTGTCTGCTTCATTGGGTTTTACAGGTGGTCGCTTTCTCTGAACATTGCTGAACATGGTATTAGATTCGTTCATGGTAATAAGGGAGCCTAATTCAGTAGTAGCGTCATGTCCTAAATTTATTTTAGAGATGTGTTTTCCTAATAGTTCTATCTCTGCTGCACGTTTTTCGTTTTCACTATCGGCTATTCGTTGCGTTTCTTCTATACGTCGCGCAAGAAGTTCGATTTGCTCGAGTATGGCACGAGTCGACTTATCCATACCTCCGGATGCAGAAGCGGTGTTAATAGTTCCGATTTTTTCTTTTTGAGTTGTGGACATGATTTTAATCGAGTTTACTGAGTCTGAACTATCGTTGCTATTTGAACTCGAAACGCTTGAGAAACTTGGTTTTCTCACACGATAACGTAAAAATGAATCCAGATTTCCAGCTTACCGTAGTATTTATTTATTTTATTTATTTATACTTAGTCCATACTTTTCGGCTTTGGACGACTTTCGGTTTACATTTCTTATATAATTCCATTACATCACTTATACAGGGTGGTTGGTATCTGGTAGTACAAGCGGACAGGGGGTGATTCTGCGCGAAAAAAGAAGTCGAAAATGTAGAATAAAAATATTTCATTTGAGGCTTTGTTTTCGAGAAAATCGACTTTGAATTTTCGCTCGGTACGCGTGCACTTTATCACGTTTCGTTATAACGGATGTCCCTATAGATCGTTGTCTCGATTGACGTTATGTTGATAAACACTTCCAATGTGACCGAAGTGTTTTCCTACCTATTAACTTGCAATCCGACTTTTATCGCTATCCACTATCAGTACCTATTAGTCTACCATCATGTCTACATACAGCAATCGGGAATATACGGACATGATACTTCATGAGGTGCGTGTGGTGGTAACGCATCAGCCACAGCTGATCATTACAGACACCGGTATTCCAATCGTCGACATCCTGACAGATGTGTTATTCAAAGAGCAGAACGAACCCTCGACGAATATGGTTCTTTTGAAAAACTTAGACGACATGGTGGTCGTCGACGACGCGTTAGTGTAAATGTTGAAGAGCAAATACTAAAGGACGTTTTGGAACATCCTGACATAAGTGCAAGACACCTTTCTTTGCGGTATAATCTTAGTTGTTTTACAGTTCTTCGAATTCTACTGTTGAGATATGTATAATTTTCTGTGCTGGACTAGGTTTAAGGCGTAATAGAGATACTTGTATGTGAATATCAGTGTGTGGAAGTATGTGTGTCCGAAACGTCTCGAAAACAAAGGAATGTAAACTCTTCAGTCGGTTAAGAGTCGTTTAAGAGTCAGTTAACAGTCGGGTATAGAAGAAAGTGCTGAGACGCGTGCAAGTGTGTATCGATGAATATATAAGGAATCGTTCATGAAATAAATATTTCATTATTTTAATATTAATCCTCAGTATAAATTTAGTGTTTCTATAACATTATTTCGGCCTCAAAGATCCACAATTTTCAACATCTACACGAAAACAACTTACATGCTTATCATATCACCAGAGTAGAAGGACTCATGCCTCATGATAAGATTTCGCGAAAGGCATTTTGTCACTGGTTGCTTCAACAGCATGCCAACGATGCAGAATTTCTGTTAAAAATTTTATGGACCGATGAAGCGAAATTTACAAGGGACGGCATGTTCAATGTCCATAACATGCATAATTGGCAAAATGAGAATCCTCACTCTATTCTTGAAACACATTTTCAAGTAAGATGGAACGTAAACGTCTGGGCTGGCATAATCGGACATCTATAATTATTTGGCCATATTCTTTCAAAGGAAATGTAACGTCAGCAGCATATTTCGATTTCTTACAAAACATACTACCGGAATTATTAGAAGATGTACCGCTGAGAATTAGAGGAAGTTTAATTTTTCAACAAGACGGTGCACCGCCACATTTTGGACGTCATGTGAGAGATTTTTTTTTTTTTTGGTAGTGCTGGAACAATAACTTGGCCACCACGCTCTCCTGACTTAACTCCGCTTGACTTTTATTTATGGAGCCATATTAAATCAATTGTCTATTCTGAAGAAATCGCAAGTTGCGAGCAATTGAAAGAAAAGATTATTGTAGCCTTTCATACTTTAAAACAATCGAATACGTTAGAAAGTGTTCATAGAAATTTAATTAGAAGAGCAGAAGTATGTGTTCGGCAGAATGGGTAACATTTTCAGCAATTTTTGTAATAATAAACGTTATGATTACTTCATATTATTTCATTATGTATTCCTAATTTTCCGTTACGACAAAAACAAACTTAAACTGCGATAATATCCATCGAGACAACGATCTACAGTGAGATCTGTTATAACGAGACGTGATAAAGTGCACGCGTACCGAGCGAAAATTCAAAGTCGATTTTCTCGAAAACAAAGCCTCAAACGAAAAATTTTTATTCTATATTTTCGATTTTTTTTCGCGTAGAATCACCCTTTTCCGCTTGTACCACCAGTTACCAACCACCCTGTATATCTCTTACACTAGCTCTTCTATAACTATATACAACTGCTTATACTTAACTATTGCACCTTACTTAATCTATCTCTCCCAGCTTGTCTTCGATCTCCACATTCAGCCGCTCGTCCAGTATACCTGCATAAATCTTATATGCTGTGTCCATTAACGTGACCCCTCTGTAGCTCTTCACTGCTCCCTTGTCTCCCCTCTTGTAAATCGGACATATTACGCCTTTTCTCCAGTCTTCAGGTATCCCCTTTCCATTCCATATTTTCCTTAACATCTCCCATAACGCCCCCCTCCACTTCCTTCGGCGCATACTTCCATACCTCGTTTTCCAAACCATCTCCTCCCGTTGCTTTTTTCTCTTTCAAGTTTCTTATTTGGAATATCACCTCTTCCTTCTCTATATCATCTTCTCTCTCCTCCTTTAATTCCTCCTCCACTCTCCACCCTTCTGCTCTTCTGTCCTCTTGGTTTTCTATCCCTTCTAACATTTCCATAAAATAATTTTTCCACTTCTCTTCCCTTATATCTTCGTCTATAACCTCTCTTCTTCTTCTATGTTTATTTATATATTTCCATGCTTCTTGCTCTGTTTTGATTTTGTTGATTTTCTCCATTTCTTCCTCTTCCTGCTTCTCCTTTCTTTGTTTACACCACTGTTTAAATGCCTTGTTCTCCTTCTTATCTCCCTTTTCCTCTCTTTCCACTGCTTGTCGTACCGCACCTTTTCTCCTATGCTCCATTTTCTTATCCTTTCTCTCTTCTTTGCTATTGCCTCGTTTATCTTCTTCTTAATTTCTGTTCACATTTCTTCTGCTATTCTTCCCCTGCTTGCCCAGTCTTTACACTCCTCTAAATATCTTCCCACATTTTCGTTTGTCCATTTCCTTCTCTCCTTCTCTTCTTCTTTTCTTTCCTTATCTCTTTGTATCTCTGCCCCTCTATTTCTATTTCCAACGGCATGTGGTCTGACTCTACTCTTTTTCCTACCTCCATGTCTATTATTTCTTCTGTCGCTTCCTGATTGCCAATCACGTAGTCTATTACCGAGTTTCCTCTCTCCCCCACATAGGTCCACTCATCCCCTTCTTTGCCTCGACCATTAATTATCGTCCAGCCTCTTTCGTCCAGATACTTTAATAGAATTCTTCCTTCCGTATTTATTGTCTTGTCTTTTGATCCTGCTTTTTTCTTTTCCTAATTCCTGGTTTATCAGGCCTCCCTCTTCTCCCGTTCTTGCATTCCAATCTCCTCCTATGATCGTCACTTCCTCTTCCCTTCCACCTACCCTTTCCTCTTTTTCTTTCCATGTCCCTTTTGTGTCTCGATTATAAACCACCACTATTCTATAAGGTCCTCTCCTTGTACCTTATTTTTCTTTCTACTGCTATTATACCCCCTTTTTGCCCTTCCCTTCTTCCATTCTCTCCTCGCTGCCCTGCATTTCCAGTCGTATTCCTTGGGTAATCTATATGTTTCGACCATTCGCGGGGAAACGCGATCGCGAGGAAGCACGTCAACGGGAGTCGTAAATTCCCGTTACGATTGGATAATCGACGCCACGAAATGATCGATCCCCTGATTTCGGTTGCGATAATAGGGGTGGTTGCATTGACTTTACACTGAATTAACGAATATAATTAGTGTTTATTCCAACAACTTCTTGACTAGAAATATACGATTAAATTCGATTGATAGCTAGAGTAACAAGGTGTTGTACGCGACGCACGCTTAGATGTTGAAGGTTCAAAAAACGTATAAAGACTGACTTTCTGTAACGATGATGCAGCGGAGGACACTTGCGATGGGTGGGTCTAATGATGCGAGAAAAGCTGATTTGTTAAGACCAAGTTCTTGTTGGGAGAGTGAGGGAAGGACTTCTCTGGTAATAGGTTAAATTTCTGGATTGGTGTGGAAGAGTGGAGGAAGGGTGTTAACCGCCCCGAGAGAAAGTTGCTAGTGTAAAACATCGTACATGAGAAAGACGAACTTCTCCTATCTTTCCGTAGTAAACAATAACCACTTTAGACAGTGACTTAGTGCAGATGTTTGGTTCGGTCTGAAGGACCTTAGAAATTTCTCTAAGATTTATGATCGGCTCTTAAGACTATTGAAGGTACGCAGTGAAGGCGTGCGGACATCTGGTTGTCATCCTGTCCGCGGTGTGTGGCCTGGCCTAGATAGAATGTCGCACGACGTAACATCCTCCCCCCGTTGAGCGGGTACCGATCAAAATTTGCGAGGCGTTTTATTGTTGAAGTTCCCGTCTTATATCGTCTCGGTGGTTGGTTGTTCGGGTTCCTCCAGAGCGGGTTGAATTGGCAGCGGGACAAGCCTTTTGACGGCCCGATCCAAAACGCTCTTTGCCGTCTGAACTGTAGCTGTCCGGATGATACCATCGGCGCCTGGATGAACCTTGATAACTCGGCCCAGAGGCCAATGCATGGAGGGCACGTTGTCCTCTCTGAGGATGACGATTGTGCCCTTTTGGATGCTGTGTCCACCCTTGCTCCACTTATTGCGGTTGGTTAGCTCGTTCAAATACTCCTTATGCCAGCGGTTCCAAAAATGCTGTTTAAGCTGTTGGATATGCTGCCATCTGGAGAGTCGATTCGATGGAATGTCTCTGAAATCTCGATCACGTAAGCACATTAATGAATCGCCAATGAGAAAATGTCCGGGAGTGAGGACTAGGAGATCATTTGGATCGGTGGAGATAGGAGTTAGCGGGCGTGAATTGAGGACTGCTTCTACTTCTATGATGAGAGTATTCAATTGTTCAGAGGTGAGTAACTCGTTGCCGGCTACACGCCTATGGTGGCGTTTGAAGGACTTTACCGCTGCTTCCCATAGCCCACTGAAATGCGGGGAATGAGGGGGAATGAAGCGCCATTCGATTTGTTTGTCAGCCAAAAATGCGGTTACTTTTTCTTTGTGGTCGTCCGATTGTAATAAATCATGAAGCTCTCGTAACTCGTTGCTTGCTCCTCTGAAGTTGGTGCCGTTATCAGAATGGATGGTGGAGCAATACCCTCGTCGAGCGATGAATCTGCGAAGAGCGGCGATGAAGGCTTCGCTAGTGAGATCGTCAACAAGCTCGGTGTGTACCGCTTTAACTGCTAGGCATACGAAGATGGCTACGTATACCTTTATCTGTCGACGGTCACGATCTCGCTTTTCCTTGATGTGGAACGGCCCGCAGTAATCGACGCCGACGTTTGTGAATGGGCGAGATTCCGTTACTCGCGCCTCCGGCAGATCACCCATTACGTATTCTACCGGCGGTGGTTGAGCGCGGCAGCAGCGGACGCAGCCTTTGATCGCCCGCCATATTTGACTTCGACCGTCGACGGGCCAGTATCTTTGTCTTACTGCGTATAGCGTAGCCTGCGTTCCGGAGTGCATGTGGATCTTGTGCTCGTGTTCTATAATGCGTGTTGTAACGGATGACTTAGGTAATACTATGGGATGTTTCTGGGCGAAGGTCATCGACGAATGACTGAGTAGACCCCCGACTCGCAATATTCCTTCCTTGTCAACGAACGGGTTGAGTCGCGTGAGCTTACCCTTTATCGCCGCGTTCCGATCTTTTTGGAGTGTACGAATTTCCTCGGAGAAATGGAAGTTTTGCAACAATTTTATTAGCTTATCGCGTGTTGTGCGTAATTCGGTGACGGTTAGGGGTGCCGCCCGGTTCTTTTTCTGTTTCCAACGGAGGCAACGAGCTATGATTCGTATCAACTTGGGCCCGGATGAATATCTTTGCAACAAACTGTAATCGGCGAGGTTCGCGGACAGACAAATCGCCCCCTTCTGCTCCGGTACTTCAACTTGCGGTGTTAGCGCCCATGTCGGCCAGTAGTTTTCCGGCTGGTAGAGCCATGCAGGACCGTGCTGCCAGATGGTTGGGCGCAGAAACTCTTCGGGTGTTTGGCCGCGTGATACTAAGTCCGCGGGATTGTCGTTGGTGGGAACGTGGCGCCAATCGCGGATATTGGTTTTTGTTTGAATTTCGGAGACTCTGTTAGCGACGAATGTTTTAAGGGTGTGAGGTGATGTATTGAGCCAATGGAGGACGATAGTTGAATCGGACCAATAGATAGTTCGAGTAATTTTGTGCAATAGCACTTGTACGGTCGACATCAGGGACGTAAGAAGGAGTGCTCCTCTCAGCTCGAGCCGAGGAATGGTCTGGTACATGAGCGGGGCGACTTTCGATTTTGCGGTTAAAAGTTGGGTCCAAACACGGTTAAGGGTTCGGAGATAAACACGGGCTCCGTAAGCCTTTTCGCTGGCATCGCAGAAACCATGCAATTCAATTTCCGTTGCGGACTTGATTATTGCCTTGCGTTGGAACCTGATGTTGTTTATGTTATGTTATTATTATGTTGTTATGATGTTGTGATGTTGTCCCACTCGACTTTCGACAACCATATTCGTTGAAGCAGCATCTTGGCCCGAACAATCACCGGTGCGAGCAGACCGAGCGGATCGTAGATTTTTGCAATCTCCGAGCTGATGATTCGTTTCGTGACTGGGGAGGGGGTGGGTTTGACTTCGACCGAGTAAAGAATGGAGTCGTCGGATGAATTCCAAAACACCCCCAGCGTCTTCAACGTTTGCGAGTCGCCCAAAAGATGTTGATGATTTGTTTCTTCTAAGGAAAGTCCGTGTAATAAGTCATTGTCGTTTGATGCCCATTTTCGTATGTTTAAGCCGGCCAGTTGAAGTAAATTGGTGAGTTCTGTTCTGAGCGTAAGGGCTTCGTCCTTCGTTTCAGCTCCGGTGAGAACGTCGTCGACGTAGAAATCCCGCTGCAGTATCTGTGCTGCACGTGGAAATCGATGTCCTTCGTCCTCTGCCAGTTGCTTGAGGCACCGAATGGCTAGATCCGGGGCTGCGGATAAACCGAGCGTTACGGTGTTAAGCTCACATGTTTCTGTTTCTCCACTCGCGCTGCGCCATAATATCCTTTGATATTTCCGATCCTCTGGTCGTACGAGAAATTGCCGATACATTTTCTTGATGTCGCCAGTGAGTACGTATTGATGAGAGCGGAATCTAATTAATATACAAAATAAATCTTCCTGTAACTTGGGTCCTGTTTAAAGTGTATCGTTTAGGGAGATTCCGGTAGTGCTTGGTGCCGATCCGTCGAAAACTACACGGAGTTTGGTGGTTTGACTCGATGCTTTGGTCACGCCATGATGGGGTAAATAGTATCCGTTGTCGTCGGAGTGGTTGTCATTGACCTTCGTCATGTGTCCCAACGCCAGGTATTCCTGTATTACCGTTCGATATTCTGATTCGAAGCGTTTGTCGTGCTGGAATCGGCGATTGAGTGCGGCGAGTCGTTTAATTGCCAGTGTTTTAGAGGATGCGAGTGACTGAAGCTGATCGTTGAATGGTAGAGCGACGATGTATCGTCCTTCGCTGGTGCGTCGGATGTGGGCTTGAAAGTGCTCTTCGCATCGTCGGTCTGCCTCTGAGATGTGGTTAATCGAGGGTCCTTCGTCGATTTCCCAGAACCGCGCGAGGTCGGTTTGCAGACTCGTCGTGGATGTGTGAAATGTGTTTGTCGCGGTTTGGGAAGTTGGGCTCCCCCCGATTATCCATCCGAATCGCGTTTTTTGCAGACGCAGTTCAGGCTCGTCTGGCTGCGTTAGGTTGATTTGTCCCACACACATGGACGCGAGTGTTGAGCTTGAGCTTAGTAGCACGTCGATCGGGGCTGGTAAATGAAATCGTGAATCGGCCAATTTGAGATTTTTTGGTATCTCAAGTGTCGACCGATCGATGGGTTCGCTTGGAATTAAGGTTTATATGGTCGGAATGATAAGGAACGTTAATGTCCGCGTGTATGTACCGTCAGGGGAAGTGATCGTGGCCGTGATGTGTCGCTTAGAAGTCGCTGTCAAGGCATCTAGAGCTCCGATCGGGACCGAACATTTGTTTTGCCTTATCTTTAGCGATTTTGCTAATTCCTCGGTAATGAAATTCATACTGGATCCGGTGTCGAGCAACGCTCGACAACGGATTGGTTGCTGTTTATCATTCAAAATGTTAATCTGCGCTGTGATGACTAGATCATTGGACAGTAATTCGGATGCTATTGGTCTGATATGTTCGGTCATCAACAGAGTCTTCGATCGTCGGCGTCATTGGTTATGTGTTCGTCTGTCAATGGGAGGTGGACTTGTAGACGCGGCTGTTCGTGGTGTTTCCGATCTGTGGTCTGTTGTGTGCCTTTTGCGACGAGTGGGTGATGAGTAGCGTGGCAAAGAGGGTGTTGTGGATCGGCTATTTGATGGGGAAGATTTCGGGCTGGGCGTGGTGGAACGAGACCCTGAATGGTGTTTTGCTCTATGCAGCATTGTATGATGTCGTTCTCCGCATACGCGACATGATCCTGCGAAACAATGCTTCGTTGTGTGCCCTTTCCCGAGGCAGTTGAGGCATAGTGATGCTCTTTTGACCTCCCGAATGCGTTCGCGAAGGAATTTGGTTTTGAAGGTGTCACATCTCCAAATGGGGTGTGGTCCTTGACAGGTGGGGCATGTTGGAGTAACCTGTGTCGCCGTAAGTGCATGCCCTCGTGATGCGCGTTGACGGACCGGAGTAGTTTGTTCCGATGATTCTCTTGTTTGTCTGACCGTGGTGATCGGTCTGGAGCTTCGTGCTAATCTCTCTAGGAAGTTTAGTAAATGAATGTACGGAGGCACCTCGTTATTGGGCAGCGTCATTTCCCATTGCTTTTGGATACTTAGTGGTATTTTCGAGAGGATGAGGCTGTTGAGCATAGCACTGGTATCGGGGTAGGATTCTCCTAATTTGTTCAATGCATATATGTGTTGTTTAAATGTGTGGACTAAGCGCCTTAATTCCGTTGGAGATTCCTTGGTTATCCTTGGATAATCAATTATTGCCATGCAGTGACTGAAAGCTGTGTATCGTGGACATTCGAAACTTTCCTTGAGAACGGCTATAGCCTGACTGTAGTTTACATTACTAAGGGGTAACGCGTTTAAACAATCGGCTGCTTCTCCTTGCAGGGCGGACTGCAGGTAATGGAATTTCTGTATGTCAGTGAGACTAGGATTTTTATCGATGGTGGAAGAAAAAATGTCATAAAACGTGTTCCATTTCTCTAAGCTTCCGTCGAAAGTAGGGAGCCGAAGATCTGGTAACTTAACAGCTATCGGATTTGAACTAGCGGATGATGCACAGGTTGGAAGGTTTATGGATGTCGACGGTGATGCTGCTTGCGCGTTCCTTAGAAGATTTTGTAGCTTTATGTCTACCGCGACGTACTGATTTCTTATTTCGAAGCCGCGCGCTTGTTCCTCCTCGTCTAATACTTCTAACTCGAGTTGGATCGCTTCGAATTGACTCGCAGCGTCGGTCAGTTGTTTCTCGTAGTTCGTTAGCAAGGAGTTTTGCTGACACCCAGATTGTTCGTACTCGTCCAGTCGGTTCGATACGTATGTGAATCAGCCGCTACAATAGCCTCGTCTCCGACGCAGGAAGATGATTTGGTCTTCGCTTGCCATCGTTGCCGAGGATAGGAGATGGTCGATATAAGGAACGAGCTTACCTTACTGTCGTGCGGCGTGAGGTCGCGTGTATACTTGGCGAGGAACGTGTCGGGTAAAATTAAGATAAAAATAAGGAACTCGTTAATTTCCGAAAAGGAGATAAAGTTCTTTTTATTTTTTACTCAATTTATACAATTTTTTCGGTTCGCATGATACACTTTCGATACTTGGATTAGTTAGAAATTTTTTTTAGACTGACTGGATGATTTTGAAGGGAGCATTTATATTCTTCCATTCGTTGGAGTGGGAGAAGGTTTTGTTTATACTTAGTGTAAACTTCGGAGAACGGCTGGAGTGATCGAATGCCACTCAGGCGGCTGAGAACGTATGCTGACCGGACGGTCACACGCGATAAGGCGTTCGGAATTTCGGTTTGTTATATAGAGCTGCTCGAATTTCGTCTGTGACATTCCCCCTTCTTAGATTGAACTTGATCCCTCAAGTTTTCTTCAGAAGACTTTTGTGGAATAGGACTTGACGTGGCTTGAAAATTACAGCTGATTCCTCCTCTTCATCTGAGTGGTATGTGTTGGTTGGAATATAGATGTTGGGTGTTGAGGCCAGGGTGAGTGGTACTGGTGGGGCTGTCGCATTGTGGCTGTTGATTACAGTTTCATTTCGGCAGCAAAATAAATTGATACATAATTTGTTCGGTATACATTTCCTGATGCATTTGAATACCCCTATTTTGTTTAATCCATATATACCTAGTATGCCTAATGCTATGTACCCTAATATCTGGAGCGTGGTTAGTCCCCAATACTGTATATTTTTAATTCTGTGTTCGAAATTAAGAGTTTCTATCTCGTCGCCTATTTTATCGATCGTTGTTTTATAGCCTTGTAAATTATCTATTATTTTCGGTGCTCGCTCGAGTTTATCTAAGAGATGAGTGAAACTATCGTTTGTTTTGAGCGCTAGGGTTTTTGTTTTGATTTCGTATATGACTTCGTTTTTTGTTTCGCCTATACGCATGTGTTCGTCTTTGTACAATATATCGCAAGAAGTGTTAGCTCTTATGATGGAAGGCTTGTCAAGTTTTTGTAAGGTATGTTTCGTTTGGCAAATTGTGTCTATTTCTATCGGATTTGCTGGTATCGCAATGTAACAGTTGCTAGTTTTGAGCGGTATAAAGCTAATGTCTTCAATCTTAAGTACAGTTATTTGAAAATGTTTAATGTGTGGTTTGAAATTTATTATTTCGCTGCGACAATCGGTTCTTGAATTTCTGTCATGGATTGGTAGTGTTTGTTTGCATATAGTGGTTCCGGCTCGATTCTTACAAAGTTTGTTGAAATACTCGATATCAGCGTTTATAAATGAAAGACCTGAAGTTAAATATATCTGATGTTCGACTACTGGAGCCAAAAATACTCCATTTCTTTTACTCGGGATAGGATATACTTGTAATATGTTCCATTCTGTGTTAGAGACTAAAGGTACTATGATTTTGAAAAATATTTTGTCATCTATTGTGAAGATTTTAAGATCACTGATGTCGAGTATGAATTGAAAATGTTCGGTTTTGGCAGAAATCGCGGTGTTGTACATCTGGCTACCTATTGCCTTGGCGTAATTTTCTATGAATTCATTGGGGTCAAGTATTTGTGGACTAATTATTCCTTGTTTGCCTAATATCATGACGTTAAGTATTTCATCTAATTGGAAGTGTAAAGTTTGCATCGCGGTGTCGACTTTCATGATCATCTTAAGCATAGATCTATCGATATTTGCCTGCTGTTGAAATTTTAATATATCACTATGTGATCTCTCTAAGTGGTTTAGGTTTTCTGAGTTTACAATTTTTCTAATAAGTGCTGTTTGATTAGCTATTATGGTCTTGATTTTATTATTGTCATCAAATAGTTTGTTCATATTCTCGTTTATGAGCGTAAGATCGTCATCGTCGAGAGTTCCGAACAGACTTTTCGATACGGAACCTATGATGTTGAATAAACCTCGTGTACTTCTGGTATGTGTTAACGCTTTCAAGTGTTTTGCGAGTTGTTTTAGGTTATTGATACGATTTTGTAATCCGTCTAACTTTTCAGCGTATTCTTTGCTGATTGCACGTGAGTCTATTGTTAATTTATATGATTCTATTGTGCTGATCTGCTCGTATATGTCGCTAGTGTCTAATCCTACTATAACATTGGCAGTATCGCTGTACAAATATCCTTTTCCTATGTTTTCTACGAATACAGAGTTTCCTTCTAATGGTGTAATATTTATTTGCGCGGATACTATTCCGGCAAAGAGGAGCGTCGACCTGGAAAGTAAGGTTTTAAACGATTACCGTGTATCTTTTTGTCTTGAATCAGATAGTATGGAGTACATACTTTATCAATCGTGTACGGTCCTAACCATTCCACATCAAGTTTATGCCTTTTATGATCGTTATGTATTAAAACGGAGTCTCCTTCTTTGAAAACTGATTGAGGTTTTATAATTTTACGTTTTTGATCGCGCTGATATCGCTGTTTACTTTTGATCAATGTTTCGCGAGCGTGTCGGAGTCTAGAGTCCCATTCCTTTTTGCGGAACGTGACTTCGTCTGCGTATGTGCGTTGGGGATTCTTGGATATTGTGGAGGGAAGATTGGCTTGGTGTCCGAATGTGAGTTCGAATGGCGTGTAACCAGTAGAGTCGTGTATCATTGTGTTATATGCAAGGCATACAAAGTTAAGTTGATCGTCCCATTCTTCATCCGAATTTCGCTGTATCGATTTTAACATGTCTGTTATTACTGCGTGTGTCCGTTCTAACGATCCGTTACTTTGTGGGTGGAAGGATGTCGTTTTGATATGTTTGATTTTGAACGCGTCTTCGTACTGTTGCATTAAACTAGATATAAAATTCTGTCCGCGGTCAGTTAATATCTTTTTTGGAGCGGAAAAGATGTAAATGTAATGATTCAAGAGTGCGTTCCAAATTGTTTCCGTTTGCTGAGTTTTTAGTGGTACGAGTATTAAGTATTTTGTTAATTCGTCATGTATGGATAGAATGTACTGATTGCCTTTTTTCGTCTTTTTCAGTGGGCCTAATAAGTCCATAGCAATTTTATCGTTTGGTTCGAGGGGTGTGTCGGTGATACAAGGTTCTTCGCGCGGTCTGATACGTGTAGTTTTAGATGTTTGGCAGGTGTCGCATGATTCTATATGTTGTTGTATACGTTTCATCAAATCTGGTACTCTGTGCCGTTCACGAATGCGGTCGTATGTCTTTTGTATACCGGGGTGTCCTACTAAATCGTGATTTTCTTTCAATAATTCGTCTATTTCTTCGTCGCTATATGTTTGAATTGGTTCCCATGCAAAATTTAATTCTTTTACGGTGTCGTTCAGGAATAGTAAAATTTGTTTGATCGCGTTCTTTTCGGTCTCTGTGAAACTGTCGTCGCCTATACCTATCTTTTCGTTTATATGAATAATTTCGTTTAATTTAGTTAACCATTCGATTCTGTCGTAATTTCCTAGCTCTGTTTTGGATAATTGATAGAAAGATTTACGGTTCGGAGTCATTTTGAGAATTTTGGGTAACGCGTCGGTAGATTTTTCCCAATCGTGATATTTTTTATCGAGTTCTATGTTCAAATTTTCGCGTCGTCTGGTCAGAACATGTATTCTAGATAGTGCGTCGGCTGCAGTATTATCTTTTCCTTTCGTGTATTCTATGTCGTATTCGTATTCTTCTAGTTTTAATCGCCATCTCATCAAGCGTGATGAGAGGTCTTTGCAATTCTGTAACCATTTTAGTGCTTGGTGATCGGTTCGGATGAGGAATTTCCGTCCTAACAGATATTGTCGGAGGCGTTTCACGGCCCATACTATTGCTAAAAGTTCTTTTTCTGTAGTGGAATAGTTTCGTTCCGGTGGGTTTAGAGTTCGCGAGATATAACAACATGGATGTCCGTCCTGTGATAAGATTGCACCTATACCTTCGTTACTGGCGTCAGTCGTTAATGTGAATGGTTTCGCAAAGTCTGGGAATTTTAGTACGGGTGATGAACAGAGTTTGTTTTTTAATGTCTGGAATGCTTCCTGGGTTTTATCTGTCCAATGAAATGGTGTCTCCTTTTTTGTAAGTTCGGTCAATGGTTTCGCGATCTTAGAAAAGTTTCTGATGAACTTACGGTAATAACCTGCTAGTCCTAAGAACGATTTGATGTCTGTGGGATTACGTGGCTGTTTGAAATTGCTAACGGCTTCTAATTTTTTGGGATTTGGCTTTACACCTTCGGCGGTTACTATATGTCCAAGATATTCTAATTCTGGTTTGAGAAATTCGCATTTGTCCGGCTGTATTTTGAGTCCGAGTTCGCGTAGGCGTTGCAATACTATCGCGAGGTTGCTATTGTGCTCTTCAATCGACTGTCCGAATATTATAATGTCGTCTAAATATACGAAGCAATGTTTATTTGTGAGTCCTCTTAGCGCGGTATCCATCATGCGTTGAAATGTTGCAGGTGCATTCTTTAAACCGAATGGCATCCTATTGTAATGATAGTGTCCTTGTGGTGTGGAGAATGCTGTGTACTTTTTAGAGTCTATGTCCATTGGGATTTGGTGGAATCCGGAGGATAAATCGAGGGCTGAGAAGAATTTTGCGTTGCCTAGTTGGGATAGTATGTCGTCTATGTCAGGTAATGGATATGCGTCCTGGTCAGTCAGTTCGTTTATTTTTCTGAAGTCCATTACAATTCGCCATTTCTGTTTCCCTGAGGCGTCTGCCTTTTTTGGTACTACCCAGACTGGTGAATTGTAAGGAGAATCAGATGGTTCTATAATGTTCTTTTGTAGCATTTCGTCCATTTGTCGTTTGATTTCTTCTTTATGGCATTCAGGCGGTCGGTAAGATTTTGTGTTAATGATTTTATTTTCTTTTAACGTTATTGTGTGTTTAACAAGGTTAGTGCATGGTAATAAGTCGGTCTCTAGATTGAATACGTCGAGGTAGAACAGCAATATCTTTTCGATTGGTTCACGGAGGGTTTTCTCTATATGCGAAAGTCTAACTAAATCTTTAAACGTGGAGACTTGATCGTACGTATTTGAATTTTCGATAAAATTAGCCATTTTGGCTGGGCACTCACCACCATTGATAAAGCATATCGTTGTCGGTTTTCCTTCCAGGTAGACTGTTTTTGACACTGCTTGTTTTGGAGGTACGTCGTTTTCCTGTTGCAATAAAAGTATATTATTGTCAAGTTTTAATTGTTGATTCGAGAGTTCAAATTTGAATTTAGATAGGGCTGGCAAACCGAGTATGCCGTCTTCTATAATTGGAAAGTTGTCTTCTACCACAAAAAATTCTAGAGTTTTGCCAAATAGTTTTATCAAAGCGTGTTCGTTGGTTTTAAATTTAGAGTGTCCCATCGAGAATTTCCGTTCTTTTGTTATTCTTGGTCGTAATACGCATCTTCGCTTGAGTATATTAATTCCTGCTCCGCTGTCAATGAGGAATTTATGTCGCTGTCCGTCGGATCGTAAAAGTACTGTGGGTCTTCCTGTTGTGGCGTTAATTCGTAAGACTGGTCTATTGGTTTCTCTATTTCTTCCTTGTGTGCCTCGAGATTGTGGACTGCTGGTGGTCTCGGAAATTGGCTGAGTGTTCGAAAATTTCTACATTGTCTGGAGACATGTCCGATCTGATTGCATTTGAAGCATTTTAATTGTGTCCTTTGGGCAAGTGGTATTTGTTCGGTTTGTCGGAAGCTTTTTGGCATTGGAGTTGGTTTTCTAATGATCGGATTAGGATTATTGGTTGTTAGTCGTTGCTGCTCAGGCAGTCGTAGTCGTTCTATTGGTTTTGGTCGTCGATTTCGATCTTCCCTGAAGAATCGCTCGATGTCGGTGGCTTTCTTTTCGGCTTCAAGGAGATTGTATGGTGGATTGGCGAGTAGTAATTGTCCTATTTCGCCTTTCAGGCCTCGGATAAAATCGATCACGGAGTCTTTTAAAATCCTGTCGTTCATAGCTCGTCTAGTAATTTCGTCACAGTATTCGTTCGTTATACTGTATTGTAATTTATTGAGCGCTCTGCGGAACCCGATGATATAACTTTGCACACTTTCGTCGTGACGCTGTCTCGTTTCGCGTAGCTGGTCTTGATGTTCTCTAACAGAGTCTTGGGTGGCTACGTTTCGTCTTAGGGCATCGTACAGGTGTCCGTATTCGTATATCGGTATATTGCAGATGACCATTGCGGCTTTACCCGTGATTTTCCCGATTTTGATCATTTTTAATAATAACGTGGGTTCGCTACACATGGCTCGTAATTCGCGTACTTCGCGTATGAATTCTTCTACTCCGATATTGTCTTCGCCGTTTAATTGCGGAATACATACTATCGCGTCTTTGGCCCGTAAGCTCGGAGAGGCGAATTGCGGTGGACGGTCTTCGTAAGAGGGATGGTTGCCTTCTTCTGTTCGAATTGGAACGCATGGTGGGGAAGTTCTATCTCTCGCGGCAACAGATTCGTCCATAGTAATAAGGGAGCCTAGTTCTGTAGTAGCGTCGCGTCCTATTTTTATCTTGGAGATATTTTTGCCTAATAGTTCTATTTCCGCTGCACGCTTCTTATTTTCACTGTCGGCCGTCCGTTGTGTCTCTTCTACACGTTGCGCAAGAATTTCAATTTGTCTTTGTATCACGTCGAGTATGGCACGAATCGAATTGTCCGTACCTCCGTTTGTAGAAACGGTTTCAATAGTTTCGACTTTGTCTTTTCGTGATGTGAGCATGATTCTAATTGAGCTTATTGATTCTGAACTACTGTTGCTATTTGGACTCGAAGCGCTTGGGAAACTGGGTTTTCTCACACGGTATCGTGAAAATGAATCCAGATTTTTCAGCTTACCGTAGTAGCTATGACCGTTGAGGAGTCTCAGGGATGTTTCCTCTCTGGTTGGTTCTAGATTCCGAATCTTATTCGTAGGCTTGCTCTGCGCTGACCGTAATCCTCTCGTCTAGTTTCACCGTAGTGGAACGTTGAAAGTTGCTGCAGGGCTTCGTAGTAGCAAAGATTCGCACTGGGTCCGTTGATCCTTCGATCTTCAATGATGCGCGTACGCCGAAATCGTGATTTCGTTTACACTGAAGCGAATGGATCTTGGCAGGATCGCCAAAAATGTCACGTAAAATAAAAAGAAATTTAAGAAAAAAAAAGAAACTTTATTTTTTTTTCCTGGTTTACAATACACTTCCGAGCTCTAGGCGTGACTGTTCAAGTCTGACTTGAATGATTTTAGGGAGAGTATTTAAATTCTTTTATCCGTGGGAGTGGGAAGAGGTATTTATGATATATTTCTGAGAAAGGATAGAGTGACCGGATGTTATTCCGATGGTCACTCATGCTAAGGTGCTTGAAATTTCGCTATCTTATCGCTTTGTTTAGTCGGATTTCATCTGTGACAGGTTGATGGAAGAATTGGTGGTGTTGGTATTTGATGCATATTGTTTACGTGAGCAGTGGAGCAAGGTATCCTGATAAATACATTTTTAGGAATTACTCGACTTAGATATTCGAAAAGTTTATATTTATACAATATATATACTGTTCCTTGTTCTAGGGCTGCGTATCCTAATATTTGTAATGTTGGAATACCACATTCTCTGAGTGAATTTATACGTAGTTCGAATTGTAGGGTATTGACTTGTGTTTTTAACCGAGCCGTTTGAGTGTTGTTTGAGCCGTTTCTAATATTATCTCTAGCGTCGGGATGTCTATTTTCTTGAAACTATGTGAACTGTTCTTAATTTTGATTTCCATAGGGAGTATTTGGAATTCTCGTGTGCAGATAGTGCTCTATGAACTTTGTGAACTCGTTGTTGTTGTGTTCTTCTATTTTGTTTTTTATTTCCTTTGCAAGTTTGTTTAGGTGTTTTTTGTTTTCTTTTGATCTATGTTTTTGCCATTTTGCTTTCGCTTTTCTTTTCTCTCTAATTTTTTCGAGGATGTCTGGCGGAATTATTTCTGTTCGTCTATTGGTTGATTCACCTTCTTGAATAGGCTTTCCAGGGTTCCAGCTCGAGGTGTAATGATTCTTGATCCCCATAGTGTGTGCTTTGAGTTGTAGTCTCCCGCTGCGATATATTTGCCACCTAAGTGTTGAAAGTACTCTTCCCACATTTGCGATGTTATTTTGTGTCGCGGTGGTACATATACTGCTGACAACTGTAAATGATTGCTGCTAGTTTGTACTGTAACGGTGGTTGCTTGAATATATTCCTTACTAACTTGGCTATCTAAGTGGTGTTTAATGTCTTTTCTTATTATTACTGCGGTCCCTCCGTGTGCTTTTCCTGAGGGATGCTTGGTATCATATATGATGTAGTACGGTATTTTTATGTAACTTTTTGTAGTGAAGTGTGTTTCTGGTACGAGTAGTATGTCGATATTACTGTTATACAGGAATGTTTTAGTTTCTAGGGCCCTTTGTTGTAGGCCGTTAGAGTTCCAGGCTGCTATTATCAGCGTGTCCATTTTTATTTTTTGCTTAGCATGTTTGTAAGTAGTTGTAGTATGACTGTGATTTGTTGCGTTTGCTATCTGAGGACTGCGTTTTGTTCGCTTATCATTTTTGTTAGCATTTCGGTGTTTTTGATGCAGTTTGAGCAGTTCCTTGATTTCTGTAGTGTCGCTGCTGTGATTGTCTAGATGTGGCGATTGGTTGACTACTTGCGCGTAGCTTCGGCTACCAACGGTGTTGGCGTTACTGTCGTTATTGTTCAGTACGTGCTGTAGATTTGGTGTTGTCACGGTTTCTGTGGTATCCTGTTGCGCGTGAAAGTTGTTGAGTGTCCTGTTTCGAAGCGGCGGAAACAGTTTACGTTGCAGTTACTTTCTGACTATACAGCCTTTGTAGCTGGCTGGGTGGTTTCCACTGCAGTTGTAACATTTTACATCGTTTGTTTTTCCCGTGTATGGGCAGTTCGTTGTTAGATGCATTTCTGTGCATTTGACACACGCCGGGTTTCTGTTGCAGTAATTCTTTGTGTGTCCATATTGTTGACACCGCATACATTGCGGTATATCTTTTTTATGTCTGGGTGACTCAACCGTAATTATTGTGTTTAGATCCTTTTTAATTTCGAAAATTTCCTTGTTATTATTTTTAGGTTCAAGTTCTATTAGAAATAGCGATAATGATTGTTTAGTATCATATCTGGTTATGTTATTTATTGCTCTTACTTGGTGCCCGATTTTGGCTAGTTCCTCGCATACGTTGCTTGTATTTGTCTTTGGGTGTAATCCTCTGATTACTGCTTTGTAACTTTTATCAGTTTTGATCTGGTAAGTATGATACCCGGCGTTTTTCTCTTTTAGTGCTTTTGTCATTTTTCTAAAAGTTTCTGGGGTGTTAGTTTGTACTTTTATCTGGACCAGTTTTAGCTGTTTAATGCTGTAATTTTCTTTTCCTGCCGTGATGTTTAGCAGTTCAATAATGGGGTCTGTTATTTGGGCATCTATGTACATTGGTGGTGGTTTGGCGATGTGTGTTATTGGTTTTTCCCTTCTCTTCTGGCAGTGCCAGGAAAGGAGTTTTGGAGAGTAATTTCTTGTAGCCATTATTGCCTTTCTGTTTCTACAGCCCCCTAACGTTTGTGTTTGATGTTATTTTTCGTTTTTTGCTGGGAGTTATAACCTTCCATCTTTCATTCGGGTGTGATAGATCGTTGTTGATATTATTCTTCTCGTCATTCTTTTGTGTAGTTTCCATTTCTATTTCCCTTATAACTGAGCAATCCTGATTTTCGTTTGTTGTAGATAGACAGAGCTGTAGATATAACAAATCAATCAACAAACGAAGATCAGGATTGCACAGTTATAAAGGAAATAGAAATGGAAACTACACATTTGTTATATCTACAGCTCTGTTTATAAAATATGTTTCGCCTTTGTTTATTATTTTTATTGGTGATTATTGTTGCATATTTTCCATCATTTAGCGATTGGCTCTGTCTTAAGTCACTTTGTTTTCCCCACTTGTCGCAGTAACGGAAGTACTGATTCACACGTCCGTATAGCTGCACTGCTCGGGCAGAACTGATATATCTAGAGTGAATTGATAATTTTCGTATTTTGGTTCTAATGCCGTGTTATAATGGTGATGTCCTAATGCTTTCTTATAATTTTCGATAAACAGTACAGTGCTTTACTCGTGCTTATAGCATGAAAGATTTCGTCAAATTGGAAATTGCACTTTCTGCTTGAATTATTAAATCTGTTATTAGTTTCTTCCTTGCATTATTAGCCATGTATTCGTCAAATTTAACTCTCATTTCGTCGATTTGTTTTATACTGTCGGATTTTATGATTTTATTGTTGAGCGCGGTTTGGTTTGCAACTATAGTTTTTAATTCGTTTCCTTCTTGAAATAATTTGTCAATGTTGGTACTTATTAGGTCTAAGTCATAGGTGTCAAAAGTTCCGAATATACTTTTCGATATAGTTCCAACAATATTCAACTATCCTCTCTTAGTTAGTGTGTGATTGTGTGTTAAAGGTTGTAATTGGTATGCTAAAGTTTCTAGTTTTTCTGTGCGTCAGTTTAGAGACATCATTTCATTATGAACTTCGCATTTGTTTTTATATAGTTTCTCGATGAACACGACATTCACTTTCATATGATTCAGTTTTTCGTACACATCATTAATGTCTATATGTCGGAGATGAAAGGAAAACCGGAGCATTCCCTTTGCAATTTTGGGAAAAATCCTCTAATGCTTTAGCCTACATTTTATCATAGCCATAATTAAGCAATTGTTGTCATTTGTAATTGTTCGATATTTGTGATAGCGAAAGTGGGTTCGAGGTGACAACTGGTCGCCGAAAGTAGCCACGGTCACGGGATAAACGTTTTGCCTGACGAAGGTGTGGATCGGTTGTATAGTTCTCCCTAGAAATCACATAGAATTGTACTTTGGAGATGTCGATATAATGGAACACACGTTGTATTAGGAATGAAACTCCAGACAGAAATTGCCTAGCAACGGCGTTTGAAACTTTCTCGATGCTTCCAAAGAGTATACAACAAACTCTTGACAGAAACTGCCTAGCAACGGCGATTGGAACCTTCTCGATGCCTCCAGCGAGCATGTAACAAACAAAATGCAGTCGTACAGCGAGAAAGATTTTCATCAGATCATCATTCGTGTGATCGCCTTGGAAAGTTTACCGAGCAGTTTACCGAGCATCTCAGCAATCGTATTTTTGTGTCTAAAATTATTCTACGCATAGTAGAGAGTTATCCCGTTGACCGTGGATTCGTTTGCACCCAAGAACATTGTTAATAGCGTTAATTAAACTCATTATTCGTTAAACTTATTATTCGTAAAAACAATTATTCGTTAATCTCATTATTCGTTAAACTTATTATTCTTTAATCTAATCATTAGTTAAACTTATCGTTTGTTAATCTTATTATTCATTAAACTCAATATTCATAGTATTTTGTAAAATCTTGTATATACGCGTCCGACTTAGATTTTGTGAGCACGTTCATCTATCATCTCGTCGACCGCGGATTTTTATTGAACCTAGGATCATTGTCATTAGTTTCACGAGTATCTAACTACCATGGTTACTTGTCCGGTTCTATGATAATCGTATTTGCACTAGTCAATGTCTTCTCTATTGCATAACGGCAACGTGTAACCCAAACGAAGATTCGTTTCACGCCTTTAACCCTAATTCTAATGTAAACCCGACATATATATGTCGGAGATGAAAGGAAAGCCGAAGCCTTTCCTTGGAAATTTTGGGAACATCCTCTAGTACTTTAGCCTAGATTTTATTATAACTGTAATTGTTTAAAATTTGTGATAGCGAGATTGGGTTCGAGGTGACAATTGGTCGCCGAACGTAGCCACGGTCACGAGATAAACGTTTAAGCCGGCCTAGCCACGTGTGAGGTTACCTCGGAGGTGCCGAGACAATGGGACATACATTGTATCAATAACCAAACTCCAGGCAGAAACTGCCTAGCAACGGCGTTCTGAACTTCTCGATGCTTCTAACGAGTGCGTATCGAATTGCAGACGAGGCTGGCATTCGTGCGATTGCCTTGGAGAGTGACACATCGAGCATTTTTCGTCAATCGTATTTTGCGCCTAAGATTATTTTTTACGCTTAGTAAGGAGTTGTCTCCTTGGCCGTGGATTCGTTTGAACCCAACAAAAACATTGTTAATAGTGTACATTAAATTCATTATTCGTAAATCATATTATTCATTAACTTCATTGTTCATCAAATTTGTTAGACTTAATTATTTGTTAAGCTTAGTGATAGTCTTGTATATACGTGTACATATAATCTCGGCTTTGTGAAACGATGGCTAGTCCACGCGAAGAGTTGTCACGCGCCCAAAATTCCGATCTTAACACGACATATATATTTCGGAGATGAAAGGAAAGCCGAAATCCCTTGGAAATTTTGGGAACATCCCCTAGTACTCTAGCCTAGATTTTATTATAGCTGTAATTGTTTAAAATTTGTGATAGCGAGATTGGGTTCGAGATGACAATTGGTCGCCGAACGCAGCCACGATCACGGGATGGACGTTTTGCCTAACGGAGGTCTGGAGTGGTTGTATGGGTTTTCCGAGAAATGTGGTTGTGGCGGCATGCGGCCTCGGGAGCGGGCCTAGCCACGTGTGATGTTGCCTCGGAGGTGCCGATACAATGGGACATACATTGTATTAATAATCAAACACTAGGCAGAAACTGCCTAGCAACGGCGTTTGGAACCTTCTCGATGCTTCCAACGAGTGTGTATCAAACTTCACCCAGAAACTGCATAGCAACGGCATTTGGAACCTTCTCAATGCTTCCAAACGAATATAGAAAACAAATGCAATCGTACAGCGAGAAACATCTCCACGAGGCAGGCGTTCGTGCGATTGCCTTGGAGAGTGACACATCGAGCATTTTCAACAATCGTATTTTTGCGCCTGAGATTAGTTTACGCTTAATAAAAAGTTATCCCGTTGACCGTGGATTCGTTTGAACCCAAGAACATTGTTAATAGCGTTCATTAAACTTATTATTCGTAAAAAATACTATTCATTAAACTTACTATTTGTTAAACATATTATTCGTTCGACTTATTATTCACTAACTTTATCATTCGTTAAACTTATTATCCATTAGACTTATTATTTGTTAAACTTTGTGGTAGTCTTGTATATACGTGTAAATATAATCTCGGCTTTGTAAAACAATGGCTAATTCACGTGAAGAGTTGTTACGCGCCCAAAATGCCAACCATAACTCGACATCAGAAGTGGGATCAGAACAGCTTAAAGTAATACAAGAGCAGATGGCCTTTATGCGCGAGTTAATTCAAACGCTAGCGCAAATACCGAGGGAGCAGGATATACGAAATTCAAAGGGAAAATGACCAGCCGCATCGTCGAAGGTGACTTGCTTCAAATGCCATGAGGAGGGACATATCGCGCCTAATTGTCCACTATTGCGGAAAAGAAACCACGATTCCATTGACGAACGCCGGATTGACTCCTGTGTAGTGGAAGCTCCGGCTAGTAGATTAAGCCATCTGAGTGAGTCGTATCCATTGTACTTTGATTTTGGGGTCAAGATTTCGTTAATTAAAGAGTCCTTAGCCTCGAAATTTTCAGGTAAAAGAATAACCGATATAGTAGTGATGCGGGGAATCGGGAATACTTATATTAAGAGTACACTTCAGATTTTGTCCACTGTTTGTATTAATGGTCTTACATTGGAGATAGTTTTTCATGTCCTTGTTTATGATTACTTAAAATACGATATCATGATTGGACGCGAGATTTTAAGCCAAGGATTTGACGTAAATATCACGCAAAATAGCCTCGTTATTTGTAAAACAAAGATCATTAACGCCTGTGGTAAAGTCGCGGAAGATGCGGTCAACATTAACGAAGTTGACACTGATGTGATCGGTAACGATAAAGATCGATTAATCTCTGTTCTCAAAAACTTAAGGAATCATTCATTACGGGTTTTCCGCGTACTCGCGCAAGTACGGGCCGGTTAGAAATACGGCTAATTGATCCCAACGTCACCGTGCAGAGAAGCCCTCACAGGCTTAGCGAGGAAGAGCGGAGAATAGTACGTGAGAGAATAGGCGAATTAATTAGAGGAAAAATTGTAAGACCTAGTAATTCGCCGTTCGCAATCCCCAAATCTCCGAAATCGTCAATAAATTACAAAACGAGGAGCTCGCGGAAGATATCGCGAATACGTATGAACTGCGATCCAGTACTCTTTACCGTAAAATACAACGAAAAGGCAGAACCCTCTGCTTACCCATTGTTCCGAGAGGTTTTAGATGGTCCGTTATTAACCACGTGCATCAGTCAATTATGCACTTAGGTTGGGATAAAACGCTTGAGAAACTGTACGAGTATTACTGGTTCGAGGGAATGGCGAAGTATGTTCGTAAATTCGTCGAGAGCTGTCATGCTGGTCGAGTTTCGAAGGCTAGTTCAGGTAAAATACAAGCTGAACTACATCCTATACCTAAGACCGGCATACCGTGGCATACAGTGCACATGGACATAACGTGCAAGCTAAATGGCAAAAATGATTCGAAAGAATATGTTATTGTCTTGGTCGACGCCTTCACGAAATTCGTGTACATGTATTACACTCGCAAATTAGATTGGCTTAGCATTGTCAAAGCACTTAAGTCCGCTATATTTTTATTCGGTAGTCCCTGTCGGATAATAGCGGATCAAGGAAGATGTTTTACGTGCAGGGAATTTCAAGAATTCTGTGAAAGTAAACAAATTAAAGTTCATTTGATTGCGACCGGTGCAAGTAGGGCCAATGGACAGGTAGAGCGTGCTATGAGTATGTTAAAGAATATATTTACAACGGTAGAAACGACCGGGCGTTCATGGCAAGACGCGATCGGGGAGATACAATTGGCTTTGAATTGCACCACCAACCGTGTGACTAAATCAAGTCCTTTAGAGTTATTGATCGGTAGAGTAGCAAGACCATATGACTTATTGCTACCTGATAACATCGAGGAAAAAGAAATAGATATCTCCAGTGTAAGACAACAGGCAATAAAAGAAATGGAAACTAATGCTAGGTACGACAAAGAGGGATTCGACAAAACCAAAGCTAAAGTGGTTAGGTTTAATCTCGGTGATTTGGTATTACGCCAAAATGAAGAAAGGAACCAGACAAAATTGGATCCAAAATTCAGGGGTCCATTTGTGATATCGGAGGTTCTCGAAAGAGACCGATATACCTTGAAAACACTGGATGGGAAAAGGTCATACAAGTACAGTCATGATAGGTTAAGAAAAATGCTGGATAGTTGCATTCCTGGTGAGTTGGATGTCTGTGGTGATAACGAGAACAGTGACCATGGCGATGTGAGTACCCCGATCTCAGAGGATCATAGGATTACATGAGCCCAGGTGGGTTGGAGTTCAGTGTGGTCAAGCACTGGAAGTGACAATGTCACGAAGCTGGAGCTGGTCTAGTACCGACAGTGACAATGTTACGAAGCTGGTTATGGAATGAACTTTGAGTGAATGTGCAATTCGAAGGATGAGACTCATTTGGGTGCAAAATCGAGAATGGTCCATCATGTCATTACGACCCGACTGATAGCCCACAGGATGCAACTGGCACTTTGAATGCTAATCATAATGATACTAATCTTGTTTCCTTTCGTTTTGTCGTCGAAGGTACACCCGAGGACGTATGATAGTCAGGATGGCCGTGTCGGAGATGAAAGGAAAGCCGAAGCCTTTCTTTGGAAATTCTGGGAACATCCTCTAGTACTGTAGCCTAGATTTTAACATAGCTGTAATTGTTACTGCTATTTCTAATAGAACTTGAACCTAAAAATAATAACAAGGAAATTTTCGAAATTAAAAAGGATCTAAACACAATAATTACGGTTGAGTCACCCAGACATAAAAAAGATATACCGCAATGTATGCGGTGTCAACAATATGGACACACAAAGAATTACTGCAACAGAAACCCGGCGTGTGTCAAATGCACAGAAATGCATCTAACAACGAACTGCCCATACACGGGAAAAACAAACGATGTAAAATGTTACAACTGCAGTGGAAACCACCCAGCCAGCTACAAAGGCTGTATAGTCAGAAAGTAACTGCAACGTAAACTGTTTCCGCCGCTTCGAAACAGGACACTCAACAACTTTCACGCGCAACAGGATACCACAGAAACCGTGACAACACCAAATCTACAGCACGTACTGAACAATAACGACAGTAACGCCAACACCGTTGGTAGCCGAAGCTACGCGCAAGTAGTCAACCAATCGCCACATCTAGACAATCACAGCAGCGACACTACAGAAATCAAGGAACTGCTCAAACTGCATCAAAAACACCGAAATGCTAACAAAAATGATAAGCGAACAAAACGCAGTCCTCAGATAGCAAACGCAACAAATCACAGTCATACTACAACTACTTACAAACATGCTAAGCAAAAAATAAAAATGGACACGCTGATAATAGCAGCCTGGAACTCTAACGGCCTACAACAAAGGGCCCTAGAAACTAAAACATTCCTGTATAACAGTAATATCGACATACTACTCGTACCAGAAACACACTTCACTACAAAAAGTTACATAAAAATACCGTACTACATCATATATGATACCAAGCATCCCTCAGGAAAAGCACACGGAGGGACCGCAGTAATAATAAGAAAAGACATTAAACACCACTTAGATAGCCAAGTTAGTAAGGAATATATTCAAGCAACCACCGTTACAGTACAAACTAGCAGCAATCATTTACAGTTGTCAGCAGTATATGTACCACCGCGACACAAAATAACATCGCAAATGTGGGAAGAGTACTTTCAACACTTAGGTGGCAAATATATCGCAGCGGGAGACTACAACTCAAAGCACACACTATGGGGATCAAGAATCATTACACCTCGAGCTGGAACCCTGGAAAGCCTATTCAAGAAGGTGAATCAACCAATAGACGAACAGAAATAATTCCGCCAGACATCCTCGAAAAAATTAGAGAGAAAAGAAAAGCGAAAGCAAAATGGCAAAAACATAGATCAAAAGAAAACAAAAAACACCTAAACAAACTTGCAAAGGAAATAAAAAACAAAATAGAAGAACACAACAACAACGAGTTCACAAAGTTCATAGAGCACTATCTGCACACGAGAATTCCAAATACTCCCTATGGAAATCAAAATTAAGAACAGTTCACATAGTTTCAAGAAAATAGACATCCCGACGCTAGAGATAATATTAGAAACGGCTCAAACAACACTCAAACGGCTCGGTTAAAAACACAAGTCAATACCCTACAATTCGAACTACGTATAAATTCACTCAGAGAATGTGGTATTCCAACATTACAAATATTAGGATACGCAGCCCTAGAACAAGGAACAGTATATATATTGTATAAATATAAACTTTTCGAATATCTAAGTCGAGTAATTCCTAAAAATGTATTTATCAGGATACCTTGCTCCACTGCTCACGTAAACAATATGCATCAAATACCAACACCACCAATTCTTCCATCAACCTGTCACAGATGAAATCCGACTAAACAAAGCGATAAGATAGCGAAATTTCAAGCACCTTAGCATGAGTGACCATCGGAATAACATCCGGTCACTCTATCCTTTCTCAGAAATATATCATAAATACGATCGAAGCCTCTTCCCACTCCCACGGATAAAAGAATTTAAATACTCTCCCTAAAATCATTCAAGTCAGACTTGAACAGTCACGCCTAGAGCTCGGAAGTGTATTGTAAACCAGGAAAAAAAAATAAAGTTTCTTTTTTTTTCTTAAATTTCTTTTTATTTTACGTGACATTTTTGGCGATCCTGCCAAGATCCATTCGCTTCAGTGTAAACGAAATCACGATTTCGGCGTACGCGCATCATTGAAGATCGAAGGATCAACGGACCCAGTGCGAATCTTTGCTACTACGAAGCCCTGCAGCAACTTTCAACGTTCCACTACGGTGAAACTAGACGAGAGGATTACGGTCAGCGCAGAGCAAGCCTACGAATAAGATTCGGAATCTAGAACCAACCAGAGAGGAAACATCCCTGAGACTCCTCAACGGTCATAGCTACTACGGTAAGCTGAAAAATCTGGATTCATTTTCACGATACCGTGTGAGAAAACCCAGTTTCCCAAGCGCTTCGAGTCCAAATAGCAACAGTAGTTCAGAATCAATAAGCTCAATTAGAATCATGCTCACATCACGAAAAGACAAAGTCGAAACTATTGAAACCGTTTCTACAAACGGAGGTACGGACAATTCGATTCGTGCCATACTCGACGTGATACAAAGACAAATTGAAATTCTTGCGCAACGTGTAGAAGAGACACAACGGACGGCCGACAGTGAAAATAAGAAGCGTGCAGCGGAAATAGAACTATTAGGCAAAAATATCTCCAAGATAAAAATAGGACGCGACGCTACTACAGAACTAGGCTCCCTTATTACTATGGACGAATCTGTTGCCGCGAGAGATAGAACTTCCCCACCATGCGTTCCAATTCGAACAGAAGAAGGCAACCATCCCTCTTACGAAGACCGTCCACCGCAATTCGCCTCTCCGAGCTTACGGGCCAAAGACGCGATAGTATGTATTCCGCAATTAAACGGCGAAGACAATATCGGAGTAGAAGAATTCATACGCGAAGTACGCGAATTACGAGCCATGTGTAGCGAACCCACGTTATTATTAAAAATGATCAAAATCGGGAAAATCACGGGTAAAGCCGCAATGGTCATCTGCAATATACCGATATACGAATACGGACACCTGTACGATGCCCTAAGACGAAACGTAGCCACCCAAGACTCTGTTAGAGAACATCAAGACCAGCTACGCGAAACGAGACAGCGTCACGACGAAAGTGTGCAAAGTTATATCATCGGGTTCCGCAGAGCGCTCAATAAATTACAATACAGTATAACGAACGAATACTGTGACGAAATTACTAGACGAGCTATGAACGACAGGATTTTAAAAGACTCCGTGATCGATTTTATCCGAGGCCTGAAAGGCGAAATAGGACAATTACTACTCGCCAATCCACCATACAATCTCCTTGAAGCCGAAAAGAAAGCCACCGACATCGAGCGATTCTTCAGGGAAGATCGAAATCGACGACCAAAACCAATAGAACGACTACGACTGCCTGAGCAGCAACGACTAACAACCAATAATCCTAATCCGATCATTAGAAAACCAACTCCAATGCCAAAAAGCTTCCGACAAACCGAACAAATACCACTTGCCCAAAGGACACAATTAAAATGCTTCAAATGCAATCAGATCGGACATGTCTCCAGACAATGTAGAAATTTTCGAACACTCAGCCAATTTCCGAGACCACCAGCAGTCCACAATCTCGAGGCACACAAGGAAGAAATAGAGAAACCAATAGACCAGTCTTACGAATTAACGCCACAACAGGAAGACCCACAGTACTTTTACGATCCGACGGACAGCGACATAAATTCCTCATTGACAGCGGAGCAGGAATTAATATACTCAAGCGAAGATGCGTATTACGACCAAGAATAACAAAAGAACGGAAATTCTCGATGGGACACTCTAAATTTAAAACCAACGAACACGCTTTGATAAAACTATTTGGCAAAACTCTAGAATTTTTTGTGGTAGAAGACAACTTTCCAATTATAGAAGACGGCATACTCGGTTTGCCAGCCCTATCTAAATTCAAATTTGAACTCTCGAATCAACAATTAAAACTTGACAATAATATACTTTTATTGCAACAGGAAAACGACGTACCTCCAAAACAAGCAGTGTCAAAAACAGTCTACCTGGAAGGAAAACCGACAACGATATGCTTTATCAATGGTGGTGAGTGCCCAGCCAAAATGGCTAATTTTATCGAAAATTCAAATACGTACGATCAAGTCTCCACGTTTAAAGATTTAGTTAGACTTTCGCATATAGAGAAAACCCTCCGTGAACCAATCGAAAAGATATTGCTGTTCTACCTCGACGTATTCAATCTAGAGACCGACTTATTACCATGCACTAACCTTGTTAAACACACAATAACGTTAAAAGAAAATAAAATCATTAACACAAAATCTTACCGACCGCCTGAATGCCATAAAGAAGAAATCAAACGACAAATGGACGAAATGCTACAAAAGAACATTATAGAACCATCTGATTCTCCTTACAATTCACCAGTCTGGGTAGTACCAAAAAAGGCAGACGCCTCAGGGAAACAGAAATGGCGAATTGTAATGGACTTCAGAAAAATAAACGAACTGACTGACCAGGACGCATATCCATTACCTGACATAGACGACATACTATCCCAACTAGGCAACGCAAAATTCTTCTCAGCCCTCGATTTATCCTCCGGATTCCACCAAATCCCAATGGACATAGACTCTAAAAAGTACACAGCATTCTCCACACCACAAGGACACTATCATTACAATAGGATGCCATTCGGTTTAAAGAATGCACCTGCAACATTTCAACGCATGATGGATACCGCGCTAAGAGGACTCACAAATAAACATTGCTTCGTATATTTAGACGACATTATAATATTCGGACAGTCGATTGAAGAGCACAATAGCAACCTCGCGATAGTATTGCAACGCCTACGCGAACTCGGACTCAAAATACAGCCGGACAAATGCGAATTTCTCAAACCAGAATTAGAATATCTTGGACATATAGTAACCGCCGAAGGTGTAAAGCCAAATCCCAAAAAATTAGAAGCCGTTAGCAATTTCAAACAGCCACGTAATCCCACAGACATCAAATCGTTCTTAGGACTAGCAGGTTATTACCGTAAGTTCATCAGAAACTTTTCTAAGATCGCGAAACCATTGACCGAACTTACAAAAAAGGAGACACCATTTCATTGGACAGATAAAACCCAGGAAGCATTCCAGACATTAAAAAACAAACTCTGTTCATCACCCGTACTAAAATTCCCAGACTTTGCGAAACCATTCACATTAACGACTGACGCCAGTAACGAAGGTATAGGTGCAATCTTATCACAGGACGGACATCCATGTTGTTATATCTCGCGAACTCTAAACCCACCGGAACGAAACTATTCCACTACAGAAAAAGAACTTTTAGCAATAGTATGGGCCGTGAAACGCCTCCGACAATATCTGTTAGGACGGAAATTCCTCATCCGAACCGATCACCAAGCACTAAAATGGTTACAGAATTGCAAAGACCTCTCATCACGCTTGATGAGATGGCGATTAAAACTAGAAGAATACGAATACGACATAGAATACACGAAAGGAAAAGATAATACTGCAGCCGACGCACTATCTAGAATACATGTTCTGACCAGACGACGCGAAAATTTGAACATAGAACTCGATAAAAAATATCACGATTGGGAAAAATCTACCGACGCGTTACCCAAAATTCTCAAAATGACTCCGAACCGTAAATCTTTCTATCAATTATCCAAAACAGAGCTAGGAAATTACGACAGAATCGAATGGTTAACTAAATTAAACGAAATTATTCATATAAACGAAAAGATAGGTATAGGCGACGACAGTTTCACAGAGACCGAAAAGAACGCGATCAAACAAATTTTACTATTCCTGAACGACACCGTAAAAGAATTAAATTTTGCATGGGAACCAATTCAAACATATAGCGACGAAGAAATAGACGAATTATTGAAAGAAAATCACGATTTAGTAGGACACCCCGGTATACAAAAGACATACGACCGCATTCGTGAACGGCACAGAGTACCAGATTTGATGAAACGTATACAACAACATATAGAATCATGCGACACCTGCCAAACATCTAAAACTACACGTATCAGACCGCGCGAAGAACCTTGTATCACCGACACACCCCTCGAACCAAACGATAAAATTGCTATGGACTTATTAGGCCCACTGAAAAAGACGAAAAAAGGCAATCAGTACATTCTATCCATACATGACGAATTAACAAAATACTTAATACTCGTACCACTAAAAACTCAGCAAACGGAAACAATTTGGAACGCACTCTTGAATCATTACATTTACATCTTTTCCGCTCCAAAAAAGATATTAACTGACCGCGGACAGAATTTTATATCTAGTTTAATGCAACAGTACGAAGACGCGTTCAAAATCAAACATATCAAAACGACATCCTTCCACCCACAAAGTAACGGATCGTTAGAACGGACACACGCAGTAATAACAGACATGTTAAAATCGATACAGCGAAATTCGGATGAAGAATGGGACGATCAACTTAACTTTGTATGCCTTGCATATAACACAATGATACACGACTCTACTGGTTACACGCCATTCGAACTCACATTCGGACACCAAGCCAATCTTCCCTCCACAATATCCAAGAATCCCCAACGCACATACGCAGACGAAGTCACGTTCCGCAAAAAGGAATGGGACTCTAGACTCCGACACGCTCGCGAAACATTGATCAAAAGTAAACAGCGATATCAGCGCGATCAAAAACGTAAAATTATAAAACCTCAATCAGTTTTCAAAGAAGGAGACTCCGTTTTAATACATAACGATCATAAAAGGCATAAACTTGATGTGGAATGGTTAGGACCGTACACGATTGATAAAGTATGTACTCCATACTATCTGATTCAAGACAAAAAGATACACGGTAATCGTTTAAAACCTTACTTTCCAGGTCGACGCTCCTCTTTGCCGGAATAGTATCCGCGCAAATAAATATTACACCATTAGAAGGAAACTCTGTATTCGTAGAAAACATAGGAAAAGGATATTTGTACAGCGATACTGCCAATGTTATAGTAGGATTAGACACTAGCGACATATACGAGCAGATCAGCACAATAGAATCATATAAATTAACAATAGACTCACGTGCAATCAGCAAAGAATACGCTGAAAAGTTAGACGGATTACAAAATCGTATCAATAACCTAAAACAACTCGCAAAACACTTGAAAGCGTTAACACATACCAGAAGTACACGAGGTTTATTCAACATCATAGGTTCCGTATCGAAAAGTCTGTTCGGAACTCTCGACGATGACGATCTTACGCTCATAAACGAGAATATGAACAAACTATTCGATGACAATAATAAAATCAAGACCATAATAGCTAATCAAACAGCACTTATTAGAAAAATTGTAAACTCAGAAAACCTAAACCACTTAGAGAGATCACATAGTGATATATTAAAATTTCAACAGCAGGCAAATATCGATAGATCTATGCTTAAGATGATCATGAAAGTCGACACCGCGATGCAAACTTTACACTTCCAATTAGATGAAATACTTAACGTCATGATATTAGGCAAACAAGGAATAATTAGTCCACAAATACTTGACCCCAATGAATTCATAGAAAATTACGCCAAGGCAATAGGTAGCCAGATGTACAACACCGCGATTTCTGCCAAAACCGAACATTTTCAATTCATACTCGACATCAGTGATCTTAAAATCTTCACAATAGATGACAAAATATTTTTCAAAATCATAGTACCTTTAGTCTCTAACACAGAATGGAACATATTACAAGTATATCCTATCCCGAGTAAAAGAAATGGAGTATTTTTGGCTCCAGTAGTCGAACATCAGATATATTTAACTTCAGGTCTTTCATTTATAAACGCTGATATCGAGTATTTCAACAAACTTTGTAAGAATCGAGCCGGAACCACTATATGCAAACAAACACTACCAATCCATGACAGAAATTCAAGAACCGATTGTCGCAGCGAAATAATAAATTTCAAACCACACATTGAACATTGTCAAATAACTGTACTTAAGATTGAAGACATTAGCTTTATACCGCTCAAAACTAGCAACTGTTACATTGCGATACCAGCAAATCCGATAGAAATAGACACAATTTGCCAAACGAAACATACCTTACAAAAACTTGACAAGCCTTCCATCATAAGAGCTAACACTTCTTGCGATATATTGTACAAAGACGAACACATGCGTATAGGCGAAACAAAAAACGAAGTCATATACGAAATCAAAACAAAAACCCTAGCGCTCAAAACAAACGATAGTTTCACTCATCTATTAGATAAACTCGAGCGAGCACCGAAAATAATAGATAATTTACAAGGCTATAAAACAAAGATCGATAAAATAGGCGACGAGATAGAAACTCTTAATTTCGAACACAGAATTAAAAATATACAGTATTGGGGACTAACCACGCTCCAGATATTAGGGTACATAGCATTAGGCATACTAGGTATATATGGATTAAACAAAATAGGGGTATTCAAATGCATCAAGAAATGTATACCGAACAAATTATGTATCAATTTATTTTGCTGCCGAAATGAAACTGTAATCAACAGCCACAATGCGACAGCCCCACCAGTACCACTCACCCTGGGCTCAACACCCAACATCTATATTCCAACCAACACATACCACTCAGATGAAGAGGAGGAATCAGCTGTAATTTTCAAGCCACGTCAAGTCCGATTCCACAAAAATCTTCTGAAGAAAACTTGAGGGATCAAGTTCAATCTAAGAAGGGGGGAATGTCACAGACGAAATTCGAGCAACTGTATATAACAAACCGAAATTCCGAACGCCTTATCGCGTGTGACCGTCCGGTCAGCATCCGTTCTCAGCCGCCTGAGTGGCATTCGATCACTCCAGCCGTTCTCCGAATTTTACACTAAGTATAAACAAAACCTTCTCCCACTCCAACGAATGGAAGAATATAAATTCTCCCTTCAAAATCATCCAGTCAGTCTAATAAAAAAATTCTTAACTAATCCAAGTATCGAAAGTGTGTCATCGCGAACCGAAAAAATTGTATAAATTGAGTAAAAAATAAAAAGAACTTAATCTCTTTTTCGGAAATTAACAAGTTCCTTATTTTTACCTTAATTTTACACGACATCCGCATCGTCCGTCGTATTAAAACTCTCTACGTTAGCGATCTCGTCAAATTTAGTTAAAAATATGTCGGTTGTAAGACCCGTCGTCATATATTTAAAAAATTTGGTTCGATCACTTACAGTCCTCGTTTTAAAAGTGTGAAATATATATAGGTGGTCCGATGTTGTGAAAGCATTGTGGCGGATGAGAAGAGAGTTGTGCGTTTCGTCCCGGGACTACCGGTGGACTCGTCAGTAAGGCTATGCCCGGTAGTCCCTGCCTTAGACGCAGAGGGAGTCTCGCTAGGTGCGGTATTTGTATCAATCGCTTGTATATTCGACCGCTAGCGAGCTAGACAGACTCGTTGTCGTCGTAGCCCTCTGGTGTTGGCGGTTGGTACCCGCGAATCGCCCGGGAGGTGTTGCGCTGCGTTGATGCCTCGACCTGTCGGCATCCTGTTGATACCGATCCGCCACAGCATTTAAAACCTTACTCCTTACGTGGAGGTCGTTAACTTTGTTTGTTGCACTGATTATGTCAGAGCAACTCGTCCTTCCGTTCCTAAAAAACGTGTATTTATCGTCCAACCTTATAGGGAACACACCGTAATTGCACAGGGTTTCCATTAAAATTCTTCCTCGCTCGTCTGTGGTTTGTCCTCCCCAGCAAATGGACTTAGCGTTAAAGTCGCCAGCCACAACAAATTTCTTGTTTCTGCTTACACCATTCCTTATCTCCGATGCAAGCTTATTTATATACAACATGTATTCCTATATCTTGATATTGGGCGAGCAATAACCACTGAAACAGAGGATGTCACCTACACCAATAACCACTAGTCCGCCCTTCCTGTACAGAAGCGTTTCATCCGGTGCTCGACCATTGAATTGCGTGACCGAAATCGAATCATCACCCTTAGTATCATTATATCAGTAAGGTAGCTGCCTGTACGGTTCGGATATTATCACATCCGGTCTGGCCTTGATCGCGCTTTGGCGCATTAGATCCTGCGCCATCCTACATCTATTTAAATTAATCTGGAGGATTTTCATCTCCTCCCTTGTCTAACTTGTCGTAACATTTCCTTATAATTCCTATAACTAGGGCATGCTAGGGACCCCGTCACATGGTCAAATCTAATACCCGTCTCCTTGCTGCATATCGCACAACACCGGCATCCTGCTATTGTGTGGTCTCTTCCTCCACACTTCCTGTATACCTCCTTTCCTGGACTTACAGCCTTACACTTGTTTGAAGTGCATATGACATCTAAAACACTTGATCACATTAGGCAACACCCTAACCGTGACTATGGTTAGGCCCGTCCTAATCTTAATATTATCACCGCCTTTATCGATGTACGTTATCGACAGAACAATGATCGCCAATTGCGTGCCCCACGGCGCCCTTCTCCTCATCTTGACTTCCAATTCCCCGCTCTCTTTAATTCTTAACTCTTCCTTCAGGGATTCAACGAGTTTCTCCTTACTCATCAGTGAATTCACTTCTTTTATCTCCACCGACACCTTGTCTTGTAAAGGCGTCACTCCCACCTTGTCGTCAATAAGCTCGTTTATCTTATTGGCAGCGACTTTCACTTCGCAGCCAGCCCTCATTGCTGTCAGGATGTCCCCAGCTCTTGTTTTACGAATACCCGAACTTTCCTTAAGAACATCCTTCGCCATCATAAGATCTTTATATACTTGAAGCCAATCCTTATTCTCCCCTACTTTGATAAGGATGGCTTCCGGCCTTCTATGAGCTCTCAGCATCTTCGGCCCTCGATTCTCGGTAGGCGTCAGCGGCGATGGTCCGCGTTCCTCTTTGTCATTTCCTATCTTTTCTTTTATCCTCCCTTTCTCTCTCCTGCTCATTTGGACCATCCACTCGTCTCCGGATTCGCAGGATTCTACATATCTAGTGTCCATAGCACTCCTCCTCTTTGAACCACATACCTCTGCATAAGGGGTATCGCTTCTTCTTATTCTCTTTTTGATCTCTTTTCCCTTAATTTCCAGCGGGGCGACCGTCTTCCTTTTATTTCTGGATTCTGAGGACATCCCTCCACTGCTGTTCCTATTTCCTCTTCCTGTCTCCTCTATCAGAGAGGAGGTTTGTGTGGAGACCTCTACTTCCTCAGATCTCCCCACTCTTCTCTTACTTCTCCTTCCTCTCTTACTTACCGTCGTCATAAGCTTGCCCCATGCTTCATCCGTCTTCCTATTAGCCGCGGAAGCAAGCTCATGAATTTTTGGATCCTTCTTGGAGATGAGGTGTAATCTCTGAACTAGCCGGGCAAGGCGTGTATTTTACCTGGGTTGGGACGAACTTCTCCGTCATGAATTACATATCCCAAATAGAGTACCGATGTCTTTAGAAAAGAACATTTTGAAACGTTAAAGGAGTATGCGGCTTTTACGAGGGTATCTAATACAGTGTGCAATCTTTCTAGAGCTTGATCTATCGAGTCGGCAATAATTAGGACGTCGAGCTGTCGAATTAGGATGAATGGGAATTTGATGAAACCCGCTGGCCACGTGCGAGCTAATGAAGTATCTCGCCTTTTGCAATCTCGTGATTTGATCCGCGATAAGGGGTAGGGGATACCGATCCGCGACCGCATTTTTATTTAACGCTCGAAAATCTACACACAGTCTATCTGAGCCGTCCTTTTCCTTCACGAGTAACATAGGGCTCGCGAAAGGTGAACTACTAGGTCTTATGATTTTCGCTCTAATTAGTTCGCTGATTCTCTCTCGCACTATTCTCCACTCTTCCTCGCTAAGTCTATAAGGACTTCTTTATACGGTGATGTTGGGATCTATTAATCGAATTTCTAACTGGTCTGTATTTACGCGAATACGTAAGAAACCCGTAACGAACGAATCTTTGAATTTTCAAAAAGAAAAATTAATCGGCTTTTATCACTACCACCTTTATTTTTTTTTTATTAACGTGGAGGACATCCGCACGGACACCAGGTCGCTTCTGGTGGCGTGGTAGTGCCGGACTCCAACCGACTAAAACCTCCACGATGACCTCCACGAATCGCAGTGGTGGCAGCGCGCGGTCGCCTCCTTCCCGATTCGGTGCAGATACTCACCGAAGCAGCCGTATCCGGTGAGCACCTGCGCAACCCTGTAGGTCAGGGGAGGTCCGCCGCCGTCCAACCAAACGTCCCAGTTTGGAAGGACGGCCCCGAGGACCCCTATCCCCGGTGCACCCGCTCTCGTGTCGAGGCTGGCGTGCCATCTGTCGAGCAAAGCCCGCTGAGCCCGAACCCTGACATCGGCGCCCGCCGGGCCCACCCCATCCGACACACCCCGAGTGTGGAGCTAAATCTCGCGACACCTCAGGGCCTGCAATTCGAACGGGGGAAACCCGGCGAGCACCGCCGCTGCCGCAGCCGAAATGGTGCGGAAGCCCCTCACTACCCTGATGGACACCGTCCTGCGCAGCCTCCTGCTCGCTAGGAGACTGCGACGGTTGGTCATCAGGTCCATTGCCCAGATGGGATCTCCGTAGAGGAGCTTCGATCGCACCACGTCGGCGTACAGCCGGCGCACTCCGACGTCGGGCCCGTCCAGCCGAGGCAGCAAACGTCCTAAGGCGTTCGTCGTCGCCTCAACAGACGGTGCCAGGCGCTCGAAGTGAGCACTGAAGCTCCAGTGGCTGTCGAGGGTTAGGGCCAGATACTTCATGCTGGTTCCGGCCCTGATCTCAGCCCCCGCCAACCTCAGGCGATAACCCGCTGGAGGCGTCCCGTGATCGGCCTTGCGGCAAAACCACATTGCCACGGACTTCTCAGGGGAAACCCTCAGTCCCAATCCCTTGATCTCCGCGATCACGCAAGCCACCGCCAACTCCGCCAGGCGGACGGTTCTACCCCATGCCGTGCCCCAGACCAGCCCTAATGTGTCGTCGGCGTGGCACGTCAGTGTCGAGTTCGGAGGCATCGGCGTCCGAAGCACTGCGTCGTACGCGATGTTCCACAGCAACGGACCCAACACCGAACCCTGCGGGACCCCGCGGTGTGCAGCCCTCCCGGTCGCCCCTTCGCCCCAAACGGTATAGACGATACTCCGGTCCCGGAGGAACGTCCGGATCACACCCCGCAGGTACGCGGGCTTCCGATGAAATTCGAGGGCCCGGCATATCCTGTCCCAGGGAATGTTCTTGAAGGCGTTGACAACGTCCAGCGACACGGCCAGCGCCACGTAACCACGCCGCTCGGCCCCCTCGACAAGGGAGCGGACACGGGCGACAGCGTCGGTCGTAGACCGCCTTCTCCCGAAACCGAACTAGCCGTCGTGCAGCCCGGGCACACTCCGGGACAGATGCGACTCCAGGCAGGCAACCATCACATTCTCCAGCAGCTTGCCCGCCTCGACCAAAAGGCACACCGGCAGAAAGGCGGAAGACGAGTCCGGGGAGCGCCCCGGCTTCGGCAGCACGACCATCCGCCCGTCCTTCCACGAAGCGGGGAATTCACCCCGAAACAGGCATCCGTCGAACAGACGCATTAGTCCCGGGGCCAAGACGCCGGCGACGTTCTTCCACAGGCAGGCCAGGACTCCATCGGGACCCGGTGCTTTCCACGCTCCGATCCTCCCGACGGCCGCAGCCAGTTCTTCCTCGGTGACCCTCGATTCCGGACTCCACCTTCCCGCGGAGACACGTGGTTCTTCTTCTGTCGGTCGAGGCTCCTGCTCCTCCTCTTCGGTAGGGCTGCCATCTCCCTCGTTCGCTGCTCCCGGGAACAAGGTGCCGACGACCTCGTCCAGGAATTGAGGGTCCATGCTCTCCGTTAAGGGAGGCGCCCACGCACGGAGTATGTTCAATACCATTTTGTAAGGGCGCCCCCAGGGATCAGAGTCGAGGCTGGCCAGAAGCTCGGCCCAGGCCCGCCTCTTCGCCTCCTTGATGGCTCGTTGCAGGAGCCTTCGCTCTTCGCTGTAGGCCTCGTACAGACGAGCCAGCGTGTCTTCGTACACCCGCCGCCTACGGCGAGATTTAGTGTACCGGCGCCGAACGCGGATGCATGTCTCGCGGAGATCAGCTATCCTCTCGGACCACCAGTACACAGCGCCGGCGCGGCACGAGGCTCCAGCCCGAGGCATACACGAATCGCAGATCGCGTGCATGTCGCGCCTCAGCCGGGTCTCTCCCGCTTTCGCGTCCTCGTCAGTCCTGAATTCTTCTAACCAAGCGACGGCTATAGCGACCGCCGCCATGAAGTCCTCGTCGCGGCGGGTCACCGCCCACCGCGGGAATCTTCTTCTCCTTCCCGGTGGGCCGATGGGCCCGCGCGCACCCAACGAACGGTCACCCATCGCGCCGCCAACCGCCACCTCCATCAAAATTTAGAGGTGGTCCGAGAGAGTCTCTTCCCGGGAAACCTCCCAACAGGAAACACGGCGGGATGCGGCAGGGTTTGCCCATGCGAGGTCCAATAAGGACTCTCCCCGCCACGCCACGCATGTGCTGGACGACCCCCGGTTTATAAGCTGGAGGTCGAGTGCGGCCGCCCAGTCCTGTACATCGCGCCCCCTTCCGTTGGTCCTGCGGGAGCCCCACGCCGTTGAGTGCGCGTTGAAGTCCCCAGTGAAGGGCAAGCGCCCAAACGCCTGGCGCAGACCGCGAGTCCGTCCGGGAAGGAGGCGTATTCTGTCCGGCTGATATTGAGCGACACGTAGACGGCCACCACTGCCAGGTCGCCCCATTTCACGTCCACAAAGCCCCGTCCCCGCTCGATCTCCGAGCAGGAGGGGCTCCGCGCGATCTCGGTCCAGAAAACGGCGACCGAACTGATCAGATCCCCAGCGCCTCGTGACACGTCGGGAATGCTGTATGGCTCGGCCACTGCCGCCAAAGCAATCCGCGGCTCTGTCAGTCTCTGGGACATTACGTCCTGAGCCCGGCGGGAGCGGTTAAGATTGCACTGCAGGAACAGTTGTCCTCCTCCTCTTCTTCCGCTCAGGTCGGGGAGGCATCGTCTCCATAGCCTCCTCCGGGCCGTTCCCCTCGTAGTCGTTGTGTCCGACTTCTCTGTCCTCTCTTCTGTCCTTCATGGGATCAGTTTGAGGCGAATGAAAAGAGAGAGAGAGTGCGTTTCGTCCCGGGACTACCGGTGGACTCGTCAGTAAGGCTGTGCCCGGTAGTCCCTGCCTTAGACGTAGAGGGAGTGTCTCTAGGTGCGGTATTTATATCAATCGTTCGTATATTCGACCGCTAGCGAGTTAGACAGACAGACTCGTTGTCGTCGTAGCCCTCTAGTGTTGGCGAGTGGTACCCGCGGATCGCCCGGGAGGTGTTGCGCCGCGTTGATGCCTCGTCCTGTCAGCGTCCTGTTGATACCGATCCGCCACAATTTGACGGAGGTATCGTTTCCTTCCTCTTCACCGCGTCACCACCGTTGCCTGGAATGGTCTTTGCTTCCTGTGCGGTCCTCCTCTCACGTCAGGCGGCTTGCATGCCGGTGACCCCATACGGTGCGACGCGGGCATTCCCAGGTCTGCGTACACCGGACACACGGGCACTCGCGCCGGGCAGCTCCTGGTGCGGTGTTCTTCCTCCCCGCACCGGTAGCAGTGCTCCGACCGGTCGGCCGTCGATGTGCAATCCCGGTGCACGTGACCCGACTCCATGCACCTGAAACATTGGAGTCGGCCCGCAGGGGGAGGGGAAAACCTCGCCGTTGACCAGCCTATGTTAATCCTACCTCCTGGTCGAGCGTTTCTTCTTCTGCTGATTTTCTTGGACGCTGTCAGCGAGCAGCGTAGCCATACCGACCCAAGGCCCCGAGGAGCGGAGCGTATGACTCCCACGTTGAGCTCATCGGCCTGGCAGGCCTCAGCAACGGCGGCTGCCACCTTCTCCGGGGTGACCGAGTCCTCCAGTTCGGTCACTCTTAGCTCGGCCGTCCTTCGCTGCACGGTTACCTTGGCAGGTAAATCCTTCAGCGTGGCCGCCATCCGCTCGGCCAGGCGCGATGCTTTGTTCCTTGCGTCCTGGCCTGTGATTTCAAACAGTAACGCCCCTGTAATCGTCCTCCTTAGTCTTAGCTCCGTGATGTCGAGTTCGGAGAGCTTGCCTTCCCTCTTCAGCACCGACATCGCATCCCTATATGTTAAGCCCGAGCCGTCCCTCGCGATACCGCGGCGCACCGAGGGGGTCGGGGAAGGCCCGGCACTTTCTCGCTGTGCGCGTCCCGTCCACTAGCGTTGCGTCTTTTACCTGCCTCGATGGCTCTGAGTCCATCGCCGCTACCCGCTCCTCGTATGGATTCCCTTCCCGTACGAGAATGCACCGGGCGCCGAGCGGCCACCTCCACGAAAGTCCTGGGTCTCGTTCCGCCGCTTCCGATCGCCGTCCCGGGCGCCAAGGCCCTTGTTCGTAGTGTCGACGACGGAAGAGACAACGATATCCGTCCCTTGGTTCTTACGTCCCCGGTCGGCGCGTTGGCCGTTGGAAGAGGTTGCAAGGGCTTCCTGTTCCTTCGCCTCGCTCTCCCTCTTCTTCCTCTTTTGACGGTAATGAACCCTGCCTCGTCGGCCGACGACTCAACGGTCGACCGCGAAGTGTCTCTCGCCGGCCGCAACCGTACGTGTACTGTTCTTGCGGCAGCGCCATTCTCCGCAGCCGGCAGGATCGCTCCCCCTGGCATTATTTCTCGACGGCACTCTTCCAACTTGCGGAGGAACTGGTTCTTGATATCCTCTAGTGGATTTCGAGGTCCTGGACCGCCGAATCTGTCCGTTCCCTTGGTCTGTGTATTACTCCCCGACCTGTTGGGGCAGCGGCGACGGTGCGCCGCTGCCCAGTGGTGTGGGGGGAGGGGCACCCATAATCGTTCCCGTTACAGCCCGGGGAGCATTTTCTTTCCTTCCCCTCTTAGAGGCGATCCCCACCTTTTGTCCTTCGCCGTCGATATTATCAACTTTGGCTGCCTTCTCCGTGCGTTCCTTGGTCAGCCGTTCCACCGTCTCTTGGAGACGGCTGATCTCTCTCTTCAGAAAGCGCATCCTCCTTTGCAGGTATGCGACACCCCCCTCTTCCTAATCGTGGGTCGGATCCGCGTCCTTCGCGGACGCTTGCTTGTCGACCGGTCCGATCCTTACTTCATCCCTCCGCATGTCGTCGCTGCCGTCGACACCGCCGCGGATGATAGAGGCGGTGGCGGCCACAGTGGCTGCCTCGGCGTCGGTATCGTTGTCAGTATCCGTCCCGCGCCTCGCGCCCCTCTTCTTCCTTTTACCGGGAGCCGGCAGTAGCGCAGAGTCCGGATCCCTCGCGGGCGAATCCCCCGCCGTGTGCGACGTCTCGCGCCTCCGCCGCAACCGTACTTTCTGTGGACTCAGTAATCCTGCGGTACGACCGCTTACCAAGCGTGCCCGCAACGGTCGAATAGGAAGAGCATGACGACATTTCGTCGTTGGACCCCCCCCCCCGCCGCGACCGTAACGTCGCCGCATCCCATCCCGCGAGGGTCCCGGGCCGACGGTCATAACGGCGGGTTCCTCCAACCCTCTTCGAGACCCCCCAGTTCGTGTGTCCCCTTCGCCAGACGCATGAGCGTGTCCGGGGGCCTGGCGGCCCACCTCCGGACGGCAACGGTTGCTCGATGACGACGCAGCGGAGCGCGCTTTACAACCTGCGGCTGCGCCGTTACTGGGGTATCCCTCCCCTGCACCGTAAACGATTTTTTCGTTCGTTTTTCTGTCCATTGCGATTCTGAAGTCGCCGAGGTCGTCAACAAGGGTTCCCATCCTGGTGCCACTCACTCTTTCGCGCCAAGGCCGGCGCAGGGTGACGCGGAGCCCCACAAGAAGGTGAGATGAGTGGTCTTGGCAGATACGGGCCCACCAACTTCTCCGCACCGGATCGGCAAACTGGCGGGGGCCGAAGACGCCGACCAGTCACCATCCGGGTTTAGGAGAATATCAGATTCATCGGGGTTTCCCAGGGCGTATCACTGCCACTTACAGGGTAATCGATGCTGTACACTGAGGATGAATAGGGATTTGGAGAAACCCACTGGCCATGTCCGGACTAATAAAATATCTCGCTTTTGCAATCTCGCGACTTGATCCGCAGTAAGGGGTAAAGGATACCGATCGGCGACCGTATTTTTATTTAGTTCTCGAAAATCTACCAATCATCTATCAGAACCATCGTTCGTCTTCACGAGTAACACAGGGCTCGGGAACGGTGGATTACTAGGCTTTATGATTTTCGGCTGTAATTAATTCGCTTATTCTCTCACGTACTATTCTGCGCTCGCGAAGTCTATTAGGACTGCTTGTACGGTGATATTAGGATCAATTAATTGTACTTCTAACTGACCTGTATTTACGCGAGTACGTAGGGAGCCCGTAACGAATGAATCTCTGAATTTCCGAAAAGAAAGATTAATCGACTTTTATCACTACCACGTACCTCATTGTCAACTTCATTAACATCGATCTCGTTTTTTAGCGGTATTATTACAGGCATTAATTATTTTTGTTTTACACATAGCGAGGCTATTTTGTGTAATATTACGTCAAAACCTTGACTTAAAATTTAACGATCAATCACGATATCATATTTTAAATAACTATCAGCGAGGACATGAAAAATTTACCTCTAATGTAAAACCACTAACACCTGCAACGGACAAGATTTGGGATGTACGTTTAGTACAAATATTTCTTATTCCTCGCAATACTACTATATTAATCGTTCTTTTGCCAGAAAGTCTCAAGACTACGGATTCATTAATTAGTGAACACTCGGCTCCAAAATCGGGGTAAAATGGAAACGACTCACCCTGATGACTTGATCTACCAGTTGGTGCCTCCACTACGTAGAAGTCGATTCGACACTCGTTATTGAAATTATATTCAGGGCATTGCTTTGTAAAGGATTTTCCTCCGTAATCAGATTGACAGCTGCGCACCATGCAGCGGAGTCGAAGCCCGCGGTTTCAGGGTTAAAACATGGTAGCGAAAAATTGTTAGGTTCCACACTCGATTTTTGCACTAGCGACTGAATTAACTCGCGCACGATGGTCGTAAGCTCTTGCACTGTTATAACTGGCACTGATCCCACGTCTGATGTCGGGTTCACGTTATGATTAGGGTTAGGGGCGTGAAACAAATCTTCATTTGGATTACACATTGTCCTTATGCAATAGAGAAGACATGACTGGTGCAAATACGATTATTACAGAATATGACAAGTAACCGTGGTAATTAGATACTCGAGAAGCTAATGACAATGATTCTAGGTTCAATAACGAAGCCGCGGTCAACGGAATAACAGGATGCTCTTCCTTCCAAAGTCCAAATCGTACTCGACTTGCTTGGCTACGGTGGAAGTATAATTAACTAATTCTTTGTCAAAACGTGGAATATCGATCGAGCGTAAAGACGCTAAGTAACTCGCTAATACGACCTCACGAGAGAGAATGACTTTCCGTCGTGATGATGCTGCAGAGGAAAACTAAGATGGGGTGTGTCTAAGGACACGAGATCATCAGATTCGTCGAGGATAGCCTTCGTTCAGAAAGTGAGGGAAATTGACGTTGCTGTTAATTGGTCATTTTCCATGTTGGTGGCTAGGAAAGGATGCTAGCCGTCCTTGAGGGAAAGTTGCTGGCGGGAAGCGTCGTTCGTTGAAAAATGGATCTTCGCTATCTTCCCGTAGTTGGGACAAAGACTGTTTATCTGTTTGAAGGACTTTAGGTAACTAGATCGTAATGTTCATAACGGTCCTCAGGCTAGCTGAACATGTACTGTGGAGATGCGTCGGCATCTGGTAACCATCATACCAGAAGAATAGGGAATGACGACAATTGTTTAATTACGCCTGTAATAGAATCTAGATTAATTATTAAGGGTATTAAGGGATTTTCCTGAAGTTCCAAAGGGAAGGCTCCGATGTTCTTTCATCTCCGACATATATTTATTTATTTATCCATTTTCACACACACGTACGAAAATATCTACAAATTACTTCGTATTTACCCACGCCTCCGAACGTGGGATTCTTTTTGGCTTTAGAAATGAGTCTGTTTTTCTCAATCTGTTTTTTATTGTAGTTCCTTGTTCGAAAATGACTGAAACGTGCCAATCTAATGATGAGGAGTATTCATTCAGAAAGAAGAATTTTCAATAATCTTGCGAAATTACGCAGCAAAAGTCAAAATATTTGCGATGATCCTTCTGACAGCAAAGGTATGGTATCGAGAAAAAATTGGCTGTTCACCTTTCGCTTCCCCGTCGACTGACTCAAGACTGGCGAAGAATTCAAAATAAGATGGAGTCGACCGGGCAGACAGTGAGGGATACGGCCTGGAGGAGGCCTTGGAGGCAGATTCTTCGTCGACATGAGTAAGCTCTTCCAGGCTAACCTAAACCACTCCCTCCCATCGCAGGACTTAACGTTCCAAAGTCTGGTGTTGCGGGGGGTCGGCCTGGCGGTGGCGCTGTTGGAACTAAAATCGTAAGGCAAGGGATTAAGAACTATTATTTTATATACAACTTCACTGTCACGGACGAGTTCAATTTCAACATGATTTTTATAGTCCTTGATTGTCGAAGTCTATCTATACGAGTTGACTTCCAAACAGCTGAAATATGCATGTACATGTACTGATGTATAACATATTAGTGTCACAATTATTGATTATTATTAAGTATATAATAAGTACTTGTAATTATAACGAAATAGCCTCATTCTATAATTTTCTTCATAATTCTTTTTCAAAACTTATCCTTCTTCAGCATTATCCTCCCACATTTTGATAAAAATTATAATTCTTATTTATATATTCACATGTGATAAAGTAACAAGGCAGATTCTTCTATTAATAAAGAAATATACTTTTGTACTTCTTTGACATTTTTCATGTGAATTATAATTTTCATTTTAAATAACATAAAAAAAGGATGTGGAAGGAATGACTTTTAAAAAAGAATCTGGTTGTAACAAATTTTTCTTTCTTGATTAACAAAATTGCGGAGAAGAAAAATTCAGATTACTAGGAACAGTTAGTGCATACTTTTGTTACATATATTTATTTATTAATCAAAGTAATTGAATTAAATTTTTGCTGATATTTGAATGGCGTAGAAACGCACATTTCTTGGGCGTAACGTATATGACGTCACTTTAATCCTTGTACAAGGTTAAGTGAAATCACTGAGCCTTCTCAATATGGTCTGACTTTAAAGGGAAATACACGTCACGCATGCCCTACTGTTCATTAGCAGATTAACAGGATAGTTTGCTACAAAGAAAAGAGAAGCACCAACGATTTTCAGCACCAGCGCCACATAGTTGAAATCGTTTAAACTGTATGTAGCTGCTGTTCGAGCGAAGCAGTCCTTTGTAGAATTCGATCACGAAAGGACTTGTAAATCGCTCATGCGAAATAATTAATTTGCCAGTTAGTAATTTGCGTTCGGAAATATGTTATATAAAATATGTTAAAGTAAAAATATTATCTTCGAACTAATTGTATTATTTATATTGTTCATTATATTGCACAATCATGTTCGTTCTTTATTCATTCTTTTTTCATTCAACTTCATTCTGTATTATCTGGATAAAGATTCCCATTATTTTGTTCATCATATGGAATCAACGCAGCATATTCATTGTCCTTCGTGTGAGTGTAAATCATCCCGAATTTGGAAAGACAGTGGGATTCTCAAATGACATTATTTCTTTTGCATTAAATTCTCCACAGGGAAATTTCAACTCAAACAGTTGAGTAAAATGCTGCCCAACCTCAAGGAGAAAAAAGCAAGAAACTCTCGGCTCCCTATGTAGAGGTCCAGGGTGGATCTCTTAGGCCAAGACTAGCCATAATGAAGCTGATTATCCTCTTTCCTGCTTATATCAAAGAGGTTGCAAACGAAACAAAACTATATCGCAGAGAAGTTGCCCACAGGGAGTACTTATGCCATACTTTAGTATGCCAATAACAAATCCGATAAGTCACATAATCCGATAAAGTTTCCATTTCAAAGACTGTCGAAATTTCGCGAAGAGTTTGATAATTGCAAACACTTCGCGGATTTACTCGAAACGCCAATGATAGAGTACGAATATATAAAGAACAAAATGCATTTACAGTATTTGATTACGTCTCCCGAGAATGAAGCATGTGCGATAGCGTCTGACATCAGTGTGACAATAACTTTAAAATCACATGGAAAACGTTGAAGGAAAAATATGAAAACGAAGGAGTCTTGCTTTCTTCGCTGTTAAGCTGTACAAGCTGTTCAGGCTGATTACACTAAGTTCAAACAAACGCCAGCTTCATTGCACAGCTTTGATTGTAAAGTGAACGAGGCAAGTCGATCTTAATTCACTTATTGACGCAGAGTTAGATGAGGAATAAATGTGCGTGGAAGCTACGGAATATCTGACGTGCGAATAACTAGAAGAGTTGTTGTTGATAAAAAAAAGAGCAAAGGATCTTTCACTGTCAAAAAACCAGCAGAAACGCTGGAGAAACACCACGAGCACAATTATGTCCGGTTTATCGTACATGTCACCTGGTAGCTTCGTTTATTATTTTTAAAGCGTTTCCTTCTTCGTTGCCAAAACGGGGCAGCCCTGTATTGACTATTTCGTGAACCGTTACAATGTTAGAGAAAATGTACAGGCAAGCAGACCTATCGCGTATGTGGTGCAAGACATCATTCGTTGTTGCATTAGAGGACAGTGATAGAAAATACCACAGAAGCCAGGCAGGGCCATTTTTATAAAAAAGGAAAAGTTGCGAGCAAAGAATTCGTTCTGATTTCATCACCGGCGGAAAAGAAGGAAAAACAAGATTTGGTCACCTCTGGCCACCTCCACTTCGACGACGAATGTCTCGATGGACGTTAATAAGACGTCGATTGATTCACTATTTACTGCCTGCTTTGTGGGGCGACGCTAGGTCACTAGCTATTTTGTGAAATACATGTGTGACCCATCGCCGTCCTCGGGACAGACACGTGTGACCCGCCGATGGCGCACGCTGGCGTCAGCGTGTTAAGGAATATGGTCGTTTCTCGTTACGAACGGCATGTGAATATGCCAGTATTATTATGATACTATGTTAATATTAAAACCGATGTTTTCGACCATCGTGTTAATTATAAAGATAGCGGATTATTGTCGTTTGAGGGAAGTGATCTTGCGGACCCAAACTTTGCATCGAATCGTCATATCGGATCATTGATAGTCGGAATGACTATGGCGGAGTAGAGGTGTCATTTTAACCGTGTAGAATACCATATTCGGCTGAATCCTTCCCAGGCAACTGGTCGTGAGTTTTTGTAGGACGCCCGGTACGCTTAACATAACCATCCTTCAATTCTAGGAAATGGAATCGATTTCCACGGAATCCCTCCCTACTTGTGAGGATGAGGGAAAAGGCAGCGAACTTGGAAACCTAATGCGACTGGTTATTTCGTCATTAAGTTTTCTCTTAATAGATTGAATCCGGTTTTCGCCGTTAACGCGGATTTTCGCGAAAATTCGGTAACGATGAGGAATTCTGACGCAAGGAATTCGTAATTCATTTTCACTCGTAATTACTCGGCCAATATAGTTGCGCATATAAATGCGGCCAATATAAATGCGCAATATAATTCGTTGCGCATTTGTTCGACATCCATTAGCGCGTTTTGCCTTTCTGCCACTTCCTTTCCGAATTGTTACCGTTCCTGATCGAAGGCGCGCTGCTCCTCGCAAACTCTTCTCTCTTTTTCTATTAATTGCTGTTGGAGTGTCAAAATACCGTTTCGCTTGCAGCTGTGTCGGAGGAGCTGTGTGTTCTTGCCGTTGTAATAAATTTCAAGTAAGCATAATGCAAGGTATCAGTTATCAAAAAAAAGATTCAGTTATATATGGGAACAGAACTACACTTGCTTTTTTCGAAGCAATTTCGACATAAAAACGTCGTTTTTTCAGCGATCGTTTTCTTCTTATTGTTATCGACTAATTATACTTCTAGCAATAACTAGGTAACGAGTGACATTAGATTGTAGTCAACCATATATGTCACACTGTTGCCATCCTGATATGTTCTTGCGAGCGCTGGTTCCATGTTAAATGGACAACCCCGCGTGCTCCAAGCTACATATACCCATAACGCGTATGTGTAAGGTCCCAGTTGACTAAAGATCAACGGTAAAGGCACGATAAATGATACGCATAAGTCCGTTGCTTCGTGTGAAATCCATTGCGATACGAGTGCCTCATTCTTAATTCTATTTGAAATGTTACTTGTGTATAATAACCTTTTTCCTTATATTGTGTCAAAAATCTTTTCTGAGAATCCAATTATAAGAGAAAAGATGCCGCTAATCGAAATACCAACAGAATCACAAAATGTGGGGTCTATTTCATTGTCTTCGGCAAACACTACAGATTCAAGTTTGAACTGGATATCTTAAACTATCCTTTGCAAAGAGTAGGTATCGAATCTCTCTCAACGGTTTGCTTGCAAACTAGCTGAGTGAAAACACAAGCCCACCTCGTTAACGTCGCTTTGTATTAAACTATTTTTTCCTTGATTTTCAGAAGTTACGGTAACAGAAGCTGCATCGAAAGCGATCAGATCGAGTTCAACAGTGTGTCGATGCACGGCAGATTTTGGAGAAAAGTTTCGTATGGAGGAGTTAGGCAACATCAATCGATACTGACTACGATGTGGTAACGAGTTCGATAATTACAACAAAACGCCCCAACTAAGCTTCTGGAGTCAAGAGGCCGAAAACGCAGACGATGTCATCGAGGAACGACTCTCTCTTAAACCAGAACCGGATACCTTGACGTTTTTATTCTTCGCATGAAGCTCGTGCATGCGCTCTTACAAAAGACTTTACGCTCAGACGTAACGACGTAACCGATGTGCAATTCTAAACTAGCGTTTCTGTCGAAATTTATCTGTTGAGCGGCAGAGTGAGTGTTTGCCACGTCGTTTTGGTTGGACGTATTTGGGTGAACCACCGGGACTACACGTGTCGGCTACGCGTATCGAGTATGTTAAGCATGTGGACTTATCAATTCGATGCGTAATAGTTCGAGATTTTTTAATGTTTCTTTGTAGCTTCTCGTTACGAACAAGCGCGAGTTCTTTGTATTGAACGAATTTATCGTTTGCGTGATTAGTCTGCAGCACATTCGTGCAACAGAAGGTGTGAGGGGTATGTTAGAAACTAGTGAAAATCCCTCGATTTGGGAAAATCGCTGATTACTTAAACTAAGTCTTCGATCAATCTCGTAAATAACATTTATGCGAGAAAGAATGAGTGATCCTAACTTCAATCGTATATTAAATTTTCGAAAGCAAAGGTATATTCAATCTGAAGAGGTTCCAAAGTTACTGGAAACACACGAGCTAAAATGATTTACTGTGTTTACTTACCACCGGAGAATCTCGTGTGCTTTCTATGTAAAGGAGGTCACCTCGCGAAATAGCAGAAAAGCGTAGATACTCACCCAAAGAATATCGCTAGCCCAAACAGCACCAAGATATTTTATGTATGTACGAAAGACATCCGTGCCGAACGTTCTGTGCTGAACATTGGGAGAATGTTCGGAGAAGGCTTATGCCACCTGTATATCCTCGTTACGCTCTCTAAATGTCGTAAGAAGGTTCCATTTTTGAAATGGGATGTCCTGAAAACATATTGTGTCAACATTCAGAACATTTTCCGAATGCCCGAAAGTAATATTTTTTAAGCTTTTACATGTTTACAGAGCTTTTAAAAAAGCTGTGATAGTGTTTTCAACAGTTTATAACAAACGGTTTCCGAATGTTTAAAATTACTGAAAAAAAGTCTTCTATACTTTTTGAGAATGTTGTAATAGTTCAATATGGTACGACAGATGTTTTTCGGAAAGTAATGTTTATATATGTCGGAGATGAAAGAACACCGGAGCCTTTGGAATTTTGGATAATCCCGCAACATTGTAATCTAGAGTCTACTATAGCTGTAATTAAACAATTGTAGTTATTCAATGCGATTGTAATTGTTCACGAGTTGTGATAATGAGCTTGGGCTCGAGGCGACAGCCAGTCGCCGAACGTAGCCGCGGTCACGGGATGAATGCTTTGTCTAACAAAGGTATGGAGTGATTCTATAGCTCTCCTAAAAAGAAATATTTGTGGCAGCACGGGAGAGTAAACATTCCTACGGTTTCTGTCCCGTGGCTTGCCACACGCAGACCCTATTCTTCGAGCAAGATGATTGCCAGATGTCGATGCATCTCCGCAGTACATGTTCAGCTAGCCTGAAAGCCCGTCATAAATCTTAGAATTTAGTTGACTAAAGTCCTTCAAACAAACAGTCTTTGTCCTAGCTACGGGAAGATAGGAGAGACCTATTTTTCAACGAACGACGTCTCCCACTAGCAACTTTTCCTCGAGGGTGGCTAGCATCTTTTTCTAACCACCGATATGGAGATTGGCCAATTAGCAGCAACGCCAAATTCCCTCACCTTCTGAACGAAGGCTATCCTCGACGAATCCGATGATCTCGTGTCCTCAGACACACTCCATCAGCATCTCCATCATTTCCTCTGCAGCATCATCGCGACGGATAGTCATTCTCTCGTGAGGTCGTATTAGCGAGTTACTTAGTGTCTGTACGCTCGGCGGATATTCCACGTTTTCGCAAAGAGTCCGACTTAAATTTTTGTGAGCACGTACATCTATCATCCCGTTGACCGCGGATTCGTTATTGAACCTAAGACCAACATCACTAATATCGCGAGTGTCCAACCGCCGCGGTTTAACACGTATTAACAGACCGTACCTTCGTTATAACCCAACGATGGCCAATTCCAATGAGGATTTATCAAACGCCCACGACCCTATTCCTGAAGCTTCTCCGACATATATACAAGAATAAATTGAATAAAAATTCCAGTTATTATAAGCACGTAAAATATACTATAATTAATTATTACTAATTATATATATGTCGGAGATGAAAGGAAAGCCGAAGCCTTTCCTTGGAAATTTTGGGAACATCCTCTAGTAATCTAACCTAGATTTTATCATAGCTGTAATTGTTCGAGATTTGTGATAGTGAGATTGGGCTCGAGATGACAACTGGTCACCGAACGCAGCCACGGTCACGGGATGGACGTTTTGCCTAACGGAGGTCTGGAGTGGTTGTATGGTTTTTCCGAAAAATGTGGTTGTGGCGGTATGCGGCCTCGGGAGCGGGCCTAGCCACGTGTGATGTTGCCTCGGAGGTGCCGATATAATGGGGCATACATTGTATTAATAATCAAACTCCAGGCAGAAACTGCCTAGCAACGGCGTTTGGAACTTTCTCGATGCTTCCAAACGAGTATAGAAAACAAATGCAGTCGTACAGCGAGAAAAATCTCCACGAGGCTGGCATTCGTGCGATTGCCTTGGAGAGTGACAAATCGAGCATTTCAACAATCGTATTCTGCGCTTAAAATTAGTGTACACTTAGTAAAGAGTTATCCCGTTGACTGTGGATTCGTTTGAACCCAAGAACATTGTTAATAGCGTTCATTAAACTTATTATTCGTTCAACTTATTATTCACTAACTTTATTATTCGTTAAACTATAATATTCGTTAAACTTTGTAGTAGTCTTGTATATACGTGTAAATATAATCTCGGCTTTGTAAAACAATGGCTAATTCATGTGATGAGTTGTTACGCGTCCAAAATTCTAACCATAACCCGACATATATTATATAATAATAGCAATAATATATAATATATACGTAATGTTGTAATAATTTTGGTATTCAGACGATCGATTCATGAAAACTCAAGAATCGATTTTCTAAGTCTTCTTCCGTATCTCCTAAAAGCTCTCCGCTTCTAATCCCTCTTCTCTTTCTAACTCTTAACTTGCTTTTCTTTTTCTTTGTTCTCCATCTTCGCGTCTCGAAGTCCTGTTTTATTCTCTATCTTAAGTCCCCATCCATCTCTATTTATATCGTTCGACCGACTCCTAGTGAACACAGTGAAAGTCAAATCGTCCGTTGGTGTTCTAAATTCTATAGAATTTACATGTATGTAGTATCGTAGTCGCTTAAGGTGTAGATGTTGCTGCTGGGTACGGCCGCTTTTTTCTCATTTCTTTTTTTTTTTTTTTTTTTTTTGCATCGTGGAAGAAAAATCGGACTCCGGTCGTCGGGGATTCGAACCCGGGTTCCGAACGTTCGCAACCTAAGGCGCTAACCACTGCGCTGCCGTCGTCAGACACTAGTTAGTGTCGAGTGGTGGTATTTGCTATCGATTGCCACCACAGGCCTTTTTTCCACAATACTACATGTATAGGATATTCATTTTTTATAGGAAATGTCAAAACGAATCAACTAGCGCATTAAGAATTATATGATTCTATTTAACAAAACGTAAGTTACTTTTATATGACCCCTATACGTCTATTTACAGAAAGACTAATTACACCCGCGAAACCATTAAATTTCTGTCTCAACATTTTTCCTACACAGCGAGCAGTTTACGAGCAATTCGCATTTATAGGTTAAATTCCGATACTCTGTACATCAGGATCCTAAGATCGGTAGTCTGTCGAAAGGGAATAACAAATAAAATTTGGTTATTATATAGAAAACTGCTGGCAGCGTGGGTTTCGGTGATTTTTCACTATGTTATCAAAATCGCCATTCTGAACAATCGTTTCTTTGCATGTTACCACTACTCGGCCTTACTTTGCGAGATGTTTGCAAAAATCTATCGGTACCACCACTACAGTGAATAATACATATAATTGTGTGTCTGTAACACCGTATATGTTCGTATCGTTTGTCAACTACTTTGCGGTGGTTGAATTTAGAAAGCTAATGTAAACCTTTTTTTTTATTTAAAATTTCACATTCACAATTTGTCCAATTTGGACATTTGGTAGAATTTTTTATCTGTTTGATTATCATGTGAGTGGCTACCCCCAATGGGGTACCATCTTCGTGTTTGTTAAGATATATCCTTTGTCAAATCTGCTGGGTGTTTCCTTTTTAGTCTTCTTTCTATGGTAATGTAAACCTAACTCTCATCTTTCATTTGCAATATATAAACGAAAACTGGACAAACTTGGGTATTCCACGGATCTTTCGAATTATGGCCACTTGCAGAACTGTGTAATAAAATTCTTATTATTAATGGTATGAGTTAGGTTTAGAATAATCTAATTTTTTTATATTACAGTTTATATTGAGCTTCATATTGTATTGTTATTATTTCAAGTTAAATACATTTCAGCCAATATCAGCAATGATTCTTATAGTCTCGAATACGCAGTTGCAAATAATCAATTATTGTTAGATTCGAAAACTAGAGTTCAAAGACAAAAACGTCAATGTCTAATGGAAGTAAATAAACAAATCGCCAAGCAACACGACGAACAAAGCGACGAACGTGTCAGCTATGCTTGCGACTCTGTTAGAGATATATATGTAGTGTTACCGACAGTTTTTTGCGAATATCTCGGAAAGTAAGACCGAGCAGCGGTGAAATATCAAAGAAGAAGTTGTTGAAAATGCTGATTTCTACAGCATACCATGGAAATTCGAGTTGCCAGCAATTTCTTAAATAATTTATTATCTAAAATTTTATTCTCATTCTTATTCCTTATTCATTAATTTTTTCTTTAAAAAGAACATTTATCCGTCCGTTTTTTTTCTAAATAATTATGTTCGATACATTATAGAGAATCTTTTTATTCGTCTTTATGCAATAAAAAATTCTTCTCTCTTATGAATTGATCTCATTGTATCGTTCTACAACTGGTAAAGACGAATAATAGCAAAATAAACCATGAATAACTCGAAAATAAGATCACATCGCGTATATGCATATTTATACAGGATGGTTGGTAACTGGTGGTACAAGCGGAAAGGGAGTGATTCTACGCGAAAAAAGAAGTCGAAAATATGGAATAAAAATTTTTTTTTAATTTTTTTTTTTTTAATTTTTCCAGCGAGACAACAATCCGTTATAACGAGACGTGATAAAGTGCACGCGTACCGAGCGAAAATTCAAAGTCGATTTTCTCGAAAACAAAGCCTCAAACGAAAAATTTTTATTCTATATTTTCGACTTCTTTTTTCGCGTAGAATCACCCCCTTTCCGCTTGTACCACCAGTTACCAACCACCCTGTATAAACTTCTTTTCTTGTTTGCTAAATCTGTTCCTGCTATATTCGTTACGTACAACATAATATCCTGTAGAATTCTGGTATTATCTCCTATATCTGAAGTATTAAGATACAAAAATTGCTTTTAAAATATTGTTGTGGAGATACGTAAAAGTACCCTTCTTGTATATTGTTGATAGTGAGAAACATGTGTACATATATGTCGGGTTTACATTAGAATTAGGGTTAGGGGCGTAAAGCGAATCTTCGTTTGGATTACACGTCGTCGTTATGCAATAGAGAAGACATTGGCTAGTGCAAATACGATTACCATAGAACCGGACAAGTAACAGTGGTAATTAGATACTCGAGAGACTAATGACAATGATCCTAGGTTCAATAACGAATCCGCGGACAACGGGACGGTAGCCGTACGCACTCGCAAAAATCTAAGTCGGATTCTGTGTTAATATTCGCTGACCGTAAGGAGTTAATCCCTTTTTGTCGATGAGACCGCAAGAGAGAATGACTTTCCGTCCCGGTGATACCCCAGAGGAAAACTATGACGGGGTGTGTCTAAGGACACGAGATCATCGGATTCGTCGGGGACATCCTACGTTCGGAAAGTAAAGGAAATTGACGTTGCTGCTAATTGGCCAATCTCCATATCGGTAGTTAGAAAAGGATGCTAGCTGCCCTTGAGGGAGGGTTGCTAGTGGGAGACGTCGTTCGTGGAAAAATAGGTCTCTCCTGTCTTCTCGTAACTGGGACAAAGACTGTGTATCTGTTGAAGGATTTTAGGTAACTAGATATTAGTGTTTATGACGGTCCTCGGGCTAGCCGATCACGTACTGTGGAGACGCGTCGACATCTGGTAAACATCCTGCCCGGAGAATAGGATCTGCGTGTGGTAAGCTACGGGACAGAAACCGTTGGAATGTTTACTGCCACGTGCCGCTACAAATCTTTCTTTTAAGGAGAGCTATAGGATTACTCAATGCCTTTGTTAGATGGAGAGTTCGTCCCGTTGACCGCGGCCACGTTCGGCGACTAATTGTCGCCTTGAGCCCAAGCTCATTGTCACAAGTCTCAAACAAATACAATTGGTTAGAATGACGGCAAATCGTTTAGTTACAACTGTAGATTTTAATTACAACGTTTTTATGGATTTTCCCGAGGTTTCAGAGGGAAGGCACCGGTGTCTTCTTATCTCCGACAGATATATCGTACATGCATAATACGGCTTTGTATACGCTGCCCTCCAATTTATATTTATTTTTCTTTTTTCTTATTTTTATTATATTTTTCGTCTTTAATGTACTACTTGCATTTATACATTTATAGTAACGTAAGAATGATGATATACATATTTATGGTTTAGATTTAATTAAACATATTGATGTAGTAATGTTTATTATAAATTAACAGAAAAGACAGTATGATAAACACAATATTGTAGCACTCTCACAAAATTGAATATAATATCGCACTTCACAAATTCGGTTAACATTATTTCTACGTCACAGCAACACGATGAACTTCTCTTGATCACGATTAATTCAACTCTAACCGCATTACCACGCTCACTTTTCCTGTAACAAACCTTGGTAACGCTCACAACACTCCTTGACAACATTAACACATCTTAACAACGTTTATAAACAATCAGCCACGTCTTTCGTTAACGTCACAGCATCCCACAACTTCGGCCATTCTGACAAACACATCTGCCCTCAGATGTTCCCAAAAATACTAATTACACTTGCGCTTCTGATCTCTTCCTATTCTACAACGACTATTCCCTCGTCTCCTTCAAAATCGTCATCTTCTTCAGAATCCTCGTCAAATTCTAACGGTTTAACCCATGACTTCATATGATCAGCTGCAGAGCTTGTCTTCTTCGGTCCCTCTTGCTCTCCCACTTTGATGACTTCATAACGGTCCTTGCCCTTAACCGACGTTACTTTATATGGACCTAAAAACTTTGGTTGTAATTTTGTACCTGTTCCGAACTGAGTACGTTTAATTGCAACCAAATCACCGATTTTATATTTTGTTGCAGCTTTACGTCGTTTATTGTATATTCTTTTATTTTCTTCCTGAATCTTCGCAATATTTTCTTTAGCCTCTAATCTTATCTTCGAACGATCTTCTTCAAAAATATTTACCAGTTCTTCTTCTATCAACTGCTTTAATTCTTGGTCTTCTTTGAGCCTTATTTGTTCTCCGATCAATAGTTCAAATGGTGTCTTCTTAATACTCCGGTTATGGCTTGCATTTATTATTTGCTGAACTCTGCCCACGTGTTCCCACCATTCACCCGGATTGCTTATTGAAAGTTTCGTTAGAACAGGTATTATTGTTTCGTTCATCATTTCCACCTGACCATTTCCGCGCGGTATACCTGTAATAATCAATATGTGCTCGATGTTTTCCTCTTGACAATAGTCTTTAAACGCTTTCGAAGTAAACACGGAACCACGGTCTGACACTATGCGTCTTGGATTCCCAAAAATTAACTCTTGCAACTTAAGTTTACTTAATGCCTCTTCCGTTGTTGTTGTTTTAGTTGGGTATAACCAGGTAAACTTGGTAAACGTATCGACAATCACAAAAATATAGTTATATGATTTTTTCGTCGACGGCATCGGTGCCATGTGATCGATGTGATATGTATCCAACGGTGCAGCTCTTTTCTCTATGGGATATAACACTCCTTCACCTTCCTTTTTTTCTGCCAACACGCACCGAATACAGTTTTTTATTACCCTTTTAACTTTCTCCTCCATGTTGGGAAACCAATAATCTCTGTTGAGTATTATCAGTATGAGTATTATCGTTTTGGCACTGCTAAAATGTCCCTGTTCATGTGCCAATTTGATAATGTCCCACTGCATCGACTTCGGCACAACTATTGTCTCACCACCCTCAGTCTCACGATATAAAACTCCATTTTTCGTTAACGAAAAGTTATTTTTCCCTTTATCACGTACTGCCTCAACTATTTTCTTCATCTCCTGAGCCTTGCGAACTTGATCAATCAAACCGCCTCGGCCTTCCTGTACTAATAACACTTCTATATTCCGACTAAACGCGTCCACATGACACATCGCCGTACCTGGTCTATGCTCTATTTTGTAATCAAATTGTTCAATCAAAAGTGCCCAATGCGCCACACGCAAACATACATCTTTCTTTTTTAACATCCATACAAACGCGTTACAATCTGTCACTATTTTAAATGGTATATTTAATAAATAAACACGAAATTTCTTTAACGCTTTAACTGCCGCTAATATTTCTAACTCGTAACTCGTATATTCTGCTTCCTCGGAGGACGTCTTCCAACTGGCATAATATATAGGATGAAATTTACCGTCATCGGCACTTTTCTGTAGCAATATTGCCCCTAATCCTTCGTTACGAGCATCAGTATGTAATTCGGTTTCAGCTCCTACTTGATACAATCTAAGTACCGGGTTTTCAATCAAGGCTTTTTTTAATTTCTCAAATGCCTCTTTCTCTAACGGTCAAAATTTAAATCCAACGTTGTTTTTTAATAATTCCGACAACGGTCGCACAATTACGGAAATATCCCTTTAAACCCAGAAAACGCTGTACCTGCTTAGTCGTCTTGGGTTCTGAAAATCTTGACACTGCTAACGTCTTCTGCCGCGAAGGTCGTGTTTGTCCATTTTCAATGATGTACCCGAGATAATTCACTTGTTTGACTAAAAAACTACATTTCCGCCAGTTAATTACTAGTCCATACTCACTCCCGGTCTTTAACACTTGTCTCAGTTTTTCAATTGCTTCACTCTCGGTTTCTGCAGGAACTATAAGATCGTCTAAATACGCCAACACAATTCCTTCGTTGATTAAAGGTCGAAACACTGCGCGTACATGTCGCTGAAACACAGCAGGTGAATTGCACAATCCGAAAGGTACTCTTATAAATTCATAATGTCCATCCGGAACCACAAAAGCTGTGTGTTTAATACTATTCTCGTCAATTGGTACATGGAAAAATCCGTCCTTTAGATCTAATGTGGAAAATATTTTCGCATTCTGTAATCTATCTAACTGGTCTTCTACCAAAGGTAACGGATTCTTATCTTTAACAATTTTTCTGTTTAACAACCTATAATCTTTTTTTTGGTACGTGGAGAAATCCTCATGGACACTCCGCTGCTGCAGGACGCGTAGCAGCAGAGTAGTGTCGGACTCCTACCGACTAAAACTCCACGATGACCATCCTACGCATGCGACGGAGGTGCTCCAGGAACCTCAATGAATTAACTTCAGATGCGCCCTCTTCCCGCGTCCTCTTGTTCGAGCCGGTCCTAGTATCTTCCGTCTATTCAGCTGGCGTTAGGGGGGTTCTTGCCCCTAGCGCTGCGCTCCTGCAGGCGTGGTCCGTTGGGGCGGCGTTAGGGCGGCTCTAGGTCGCCGGACTGCCATCCGTCTCCATCGTCTTATCCTGCAGGGGTGGGAGTTTTTCTTCCTCTCCCTTACCGCTCGCTCCTTCGCGAGCATGACTCGCTCGCAGAGGCGGACGGCCTCGTATTCCTGCGGTCCTCTCAGCATCGCCTCTATAATCGCTGGGGGGGGGGGGTCAGTGTTCCTCCTGTGACGTGCCGCAGGGAGTGTCGGGGCAGCTCCCACGCCGGGCAGAGCTCCAGGGTGTGCTGCGCCGTGTCCCTGTCCTCTCCGCAGTGGTGGCAGATGTCTGTCGTCTCGCGTCCAATTCTCTTCAGGCACTCGCCGAACACGCCGTGCCCGGTGAGCATCTGGGTCATTCTGAATGTGAGCGGGAGGCCATGGCGGCTTCTCCGTGCCTCCCAGTTCGGGAGGACCGCCTCCGCGCCCCGATGTTCACGTCCCTCGTTGATCAGCTGGGATCGCCACCGGTCCCACGTGTCCTCCTCAGCGATTCCTATGACATTCGGAGCCGCCTGCTCGGTCGGATCATCTCCCGGGTGCCATACTCTCCGCTGGGTGTATCTCTTTTTGAGCGCTAGTGCCCGGAGCTCCCACGGGGGGAACGCGGCTAGTGCAGTCGCCGACGCGTGAGACACCCTCCGGTATCCCCTAATGATTCTGATGGCGGTTACCCTGTGTAGCCTCCACAGGAGCAGGATGCTGCGGCGGCTCGCCATCAGGTCGTCCGCCCATACCGGGGCCCCGAACATCACTCGGGACAGAATGACGCCCTCGTAAAGTCGGCGCACCGCGTCTCCCGCCCCGCCGATGTTCGGTAGCAGGCCGTACAGGGCATTAACAGCCACCGGCACTTTCGGAATCAGGCAGTCAAAGTGTGGCTCGAATGTCCACTGGCTGTCGATGACGATAGCCAGATATTTCATCTGCGATCCCACCTAGACGGTTTCGCCTGCCATGTTTATGCATAGACCAGGCGGTGGGGTCCCTCGCCGCTTCTTGTCATAGAACCAGATGGCCTCCGACTTCGCAGGGGAGGCCCTCAGGCGCAGTCCGCGCGTGGCACGGATTGCGCAGGCCGTTGCGATTTCGCCAATGCGCAGCGTCTCGTGCCAGCCACGACCCTCGACCAGGATTAGGGTGTCGTCCGCATAGCATATTATGGCCGCGCCTGGGGGCAGCGGGCATCGCAGTACCTCGTCGTACGCAATGTTCCATAGGATCGGTCCCAGCACCGAGCCCCGCGTGACCCCGCGCTCAACAGGTCGCCTTTCCTCTCCTTCCTTGCTGCTGTAGCATATCTACCTGTCGTCGAGGTAGGCTCGGTTCAGCCTGACGAGGTAGCTAGGAACCTCGAAGTGCTCCAGGGCCGTCAGTATCCTGTCCCATGACATGGAATTAAACGCGTTGACGATGTCCAGGGAAACCGCCAGCGCCACGTCGTTCCGGGAAACTCTGACCTCTGCCAGTGCCCGCACGCGTCTGACCGCGTCAATCGTCGAGCGCCCCTTCCGGAAGCCGTACTGGCTTTCGTGCCAACCTGGCACCTGGCCCGCTATGTGTCGCTCCAAGCGAGTGGCGACTACCCTCTCGAGCAGTTTGCCGACCTCGTCTATCAGGCATATCGGCCGGTACGCTGACGGCGAGGTCGTCGGTCGGCCCTATTTACGGAGCAAGACCAGCCTCGGCGTCCAGCATGCCCGGGGGTAGGCTCCCTCTTTCAGGCATCTTGTGTAGAGGCGCCGAAGTCTGGAACCCATGACTCCCATCACTTCCCTCCAGATCCGACCCGATAATACGTCTGGGCCCGGCGCCACGTCGTGGGAGATCATTCTTCTGGTCGCCTCCCATATCTCTTCCTCCGTGACTTCCCAGTCATCCCTCCACTCCAACGTCCGTGTCGGTTCCCACGGCCGTTCTGTCGCCCTGTCTTCTTGCGAGGGGAAAAGCATCGCGATGCTCCGCAGCGGCAGCGCAGGTGCCATTTCCGTCGCTGCCAGGGGGCCTTTCGCGCTCAGTTTCCGCGTCACCGTCCTATACGGCCTTCCTCACGGGTCGGCCTCGACTGTTCCACTCAGTTCTGACCAGGCACGGTCCTTCGCACTTTTGATCTCCTTTTGTAGCGTGCGCCGTAGCGCGCGGTACGCCCGGTAGCGCGAGGAGACTTCTTCTTCGTCGCGTCGTCGCCAGCGGCGGGCCCTTAGGTACTGTCTTCGGGCCCGGACGCATCTTGTCCTCAGCTCCGCGATGTCAGAGTTCCACAGTAGACTGCCCTGCTTCGCACCGTGCCTGGTGTGGCACGTGGCATGGATGCGTCTCAGATTGCTGTCATGGCTCGGCGTAGGTTCTCGGCCTCCTCTTCCACGTCTGTCTCGGTCGTCGTCGCCGGGGCCTCCCAGCTCCAAGCTGTTGCTATGGCAGCCGCCCGGAGTAGATCCCCATTCATCTCCTTAACCTTCCATCTTGGCGGTGGCGCGCGTGTCCCCTCCACGGCGGGCCGCGACCCTCGCCTGCAGTTCACGTTCGGTGTCCAGGTGTGTCCGCCTCCATGAATATGTGTAGAGGTGGTCCGAAAGTG